>NW_028280461.1:0-93217 GCF_059751315.1 Micrasema longulum
CTGCCAATGGTTATGCCTGTTGGAAAAGCTATCTCTATGTTGAACAATATTACTTTGGACCTTGACATTTTCACGTCTCTGAGGGAGTTTTCGTTACAAGATTCTCTTACTTTTTTAGCATATTATTCTCTGGATATTATGTATACGTATGTGTTTTTTTATATATACCTAATTTTACATTATTATTTCTATAGTATGAATTAAGATTTTCCTTTTTTTAATGTACATATATGTAAATAAAAAAAATGAATTGAATTTACTTAAATATTTTGAGTTTGTCCAAATGTTTGTGGACAAAAGACTGGATTTCACCCCCTAGGGAGTCATTAAGATTAACAAATTACAAAAGAGATGGAGAATATTTCAGAGAAGGGAATATGAAAGACTAGGCATTTACAGGGCTTATGACCTGTCATGGCTGGTTTAAGTGGCAACTTTACTAACTGTGTAATATTCGATGTAATACTCGATGTAATACACTAATAGACAAAAAAAAAGTACTTAAAAAAATGGTTTTATTTATTATACGAAAGGAAATAATCATGTTTATTTTTTCGTGTTCATATTTATTTGACGGTTAATCATCATTGTGGTCAGATATGAAGCAAAACGTAAACACATGCTAAAAATAAAAATCAGCAAATTATACACTGTCTAGGGGGTGGAGAAGATTCAGAATTCTACCATAGGTATTTGAAACTCTCGACCCTTTCGATGACTTGGTTTGGACATGTTCACAGTAAATGTTTTTTTGCAATATACCTATACGTAGCATGTAATACATGCCTTATATTTTATATAATAATTGATGTGATAACGGATGCTCTCAAAGATAAAAAAAACGTCGGATAGTGACAAACTAATATATTAATATTTTTAATTTGTCCAAATGTTTGTAGACAGGGACTGGATTTCACCCCTAAGAAGTTAAAGAGATTAACAATTAACAAGTGTACAATCTACTTCCATTATCCATAAGGACAATTAGTAAGTTTTTACAATATACAATTGATATTAAGAAATGGACAATGGAGGTGGGTTGCGCACGGATCGATGAGTGAGTTTATGAAATTTGTTCTTTTGATCTATATAAATTGGTTATGTTTTTTTACTGTTATTTTAATTTTTTTACTGTTTATTATGTCAATGATAATTAGGTTAATTGGATTAATTACGTTTTTTTTATTGTTATTATTATGTTAACTTTGTTAAATAGCTAATCTCAAGAATGTTTCACATTTTGTAAAATGGTTCCCTCGGCACGGGACACCTCAGTATAAAAAAAGAATACAAACAATGTTAAAGTATAAATAAATAAATAATAAGGGAACTTAAAAGTCTAGGCATTTAAAGGGCTTTGCCAAGCAGGGGCGAATTCTCCTTAAAATCGATTATTTGCAGCTTACCATATTTTTTTGACATGAAAGTAATGTTTTATGTTACATTGTTATTTAAAAACATTGCATTTCTTGGGTAAGTAAATTAACAGCATATTCCTTTATTCCATACAGCGAGCCAGTTGCGCCTCTATCGGCCAAAATTATTACTATTGGATTACACGAGATTACTCTGCTGAAGGAAAAACATGAATTCGATTACATCTCGAAACCTAAAATTTTAGAACCATGTTCGAAAAATGACACTTGAAATTACAAAATCTTGCAGCTTTCTTTCATGCAATTTAGTCTTTCAAAACTTCTTAATAAGGGCTACTATTCTTTAAAATAAATATATTTGACTTAAGCGGTCCAAGGGAGGTGGCACTATACGCACTCATTATGTGTGAGAAAGAGATAACGAATATATTTTGTATGTCTTAACACGGATGTTACAGTAATACTTAAAAAGTTTCGGTGGTTTTGTGAAATTTGTTGTAAAATAAATAATATAACGAATCGATATTTTAATCTATAAAATTAACGTATCAGGATCAATCTTTTTGTGGGTTTTAAAAATTAAAGATTCGCCAAACCAAAATAAAATATAAATTATTTATAGAATGTTTTTGTGCAGACTGATGACAGTTGAATTAAAGGTTATTCTTCAGTGTCCATTTAAATTTAAAAAAATTATGTTATGATAAAAACGTTACTAGTATATAGTGTTACGAATAAATATATATATAAAACGTTGTATAAATTTTGTCGTTTCGTGAATATTAATGTGAGATAAAAATCGATAAAACAACGATTCTTAAAACGCAATTTTGTTTCGTTAAGTGAACTTTCGTATTTGGTAAGTAATGCTTTTAAATAAAAAAATCTTATTCACTAAAAGTGTTTTATTTCAAGACATGTTATAATAATCAGACGTAAACAAAGATGCATCGGTACGCTGATGAATAATAATTTTTTTTAATTACTCTTTCGGCGGTTGGATTAGCACATAAAATAGCTGTGTGGATAAATCGTTGCTTTCTTTTGACTAAGGTGGGGGTTCGAGTCCTTACAGGTTACAGTTTTTTGCAATTATTTTTTTTTATGCATTTTTTTGTTAGTCAAGTTTGAAACTATTAGCTGCTAGTGCCATTTGTTATGGATTAGTAAATTTATCTAATATAAAATAGACTAATGAGACGAATAATGTATCTAATAGGACTGAATTTAACTCCCTGGGAAGCTGTTAATATCAACATATTACAACAGAGATAAAGAACATTTTAGAGAAAGTAATATAGAAGTCTAGCCATCTACAGTGCTAATGACCTGTCATTGACTGGTTTAAGTAGCCACTTCACTCACTGTATAACATTCACGATTCTGCTCATATTTACAACTCCCTAGGGAGAAACTCCAGCCTGTCTGCAAACATTTGGACATACTCAAAACATTGTCGATTTAATTAACTAGTATAAGAAGTATAAAAATTGAAGAATTATTTTCAGGCGTTGCCGGGTAGGTGAATTGGTTTAGCCGGATGAATCTCACTCACATGATGAAGGTTTCAGCTCTTCTTCTTCACAAAAGTCAACAGATAAACGAGTTGAGGAAATGTAGATGTGTTGACATGGGTAAAATGGGGAATGTTACACAGTGTGTAAAGTGGCCACTTAAATCAGCCAATGACAGGTTTAAAGCCCTGTAAATGTCTAGACTTTCATATTTCCTTCTTAAAATATTTTCAACAAGTTGCAACAAATTTAGATCTAAATAACTCCCTAAAGGAAATCCAGCCAGGCTGCAAACATTTGGACATACTCAAAATATTGCTCATTTTTAAATTTGGAAAAAGAGACATTTATGTGGGGGTTTGCACTTTTAAAGTTAAAAGCTCACCCCAAATCAACAATTCAAGTAAAACCGCATGTTGGTCCCTTTTTCTCTTATATCACTCAAATTACATACATTAATATTATTATTATAAATCAAATTTCTCTTTTGAAATTTGTATTACTACTAAAATCGCTTTAATGAAATTTTATCGACTTCTCTTGGTTTAAAATCTTCTCCTTATATTGCTTTTTCAAATTTTAAAGATTACTTGCCATACTCGTTATTCCTTCTTTATTTTTTCTTTTTTCTCTGCTGCATTGGCATGATTTTATACTTATAAACTACATTTAATTACTCATATTATATATGTAAATAAAATCAATATATTGCTGCTCTGTGTCATTAATTTTGAAGATGTTTTTTAAATTGACCTAAATTTATTGCCTTATATTTCACTTAAAGATTCTTCTCATCGTTTCTTTGAATCGCTTAAAATAAATATGTGTATATTTATGTTTTTCCTTTTTTTTAAAAAATGTTACTACTATTTTATTTTATTTTTACATCTGAGCATGTTTTTCATTCTTTATTTCAATTCTTAATTTCTTATTACTCTTACAAATTTTCTTTATCTTTAATCTTATTTCCATTTGTAAATACTCACTACAAACTACAAACTTTAAAATACCCTTTTTCACTTAAATTTTAATTTTTAAACAAGTTTCATTAATGTTTTTCTTTTTCCTTCTCTTTTTTATACTTTCATAATTAACCTTACATATAATTGCTTTATAATATGGAAACTTCACTGGTCCATTAGAATTAAGTCTAATTGTGTAAAATATTAAACTTTGTAACTGTACTGTATGTTTCCTGAATAAAAGAAAATAAAAAAAAATCAAAAATAAATATAAAATATTATTTTTTGTATTTATGAAATATTTCGATTTCACTGATTTCGATAAGACATTTCATATTTCAAAAAAAAATATTTTACCAACCTGTGGCAGGAACCCGACGGTATTATATACCATAGAGAAAATGTAATACCTTAAGCCAACAACGTTCAGTTTAATTAATTTATTGGTAATAAGAACAACCTTTATTCATTAAATGGAATGAATTCTCAATAACTAATGGGTATGTAATCTCTTCGATTATTTATTATAATTAATTCATCGTTATGACACAATTGAATACCTAAAACATGGAAATTTAACCATGAACTACCTTAAAATGAACACAGAAATATTTATAAATGTACTTTCCTTGGTGAAAAGTTCGTACAAAATGGGTCAGAAATTAGTACAAGATCTTGCGATAACTAAAAAAAAGATAACCAAAGTTAATAATCATTACAGAAAAATAATAATTTTCTTAGATGTTTCGTATATAAAAAAAATGTAACTAAAATATAATAACATACTTTTCGACTGGCAGATTACGCTTCTTAAAATTTAGACATAACTTTAGTACATTGGTACTTACATATATGAAGACAAATTAAATAATATAGATGTACTTAAATACATTGTTTTTAAAATTGTCTGAATATTTGTTATTTTTCTCTGTTTTTTTTAAGTTCGTCTTCTTTGTTTATTCTCAAATGTCATTTCAAAAAAGTATATTGTTTAGTGTCCTCGGCACGGGAAACCCCAGTGAGGTCACATTATTTTTATTATTAATTATAGTTTGTAAGCGAAACATATGAATAAATAAATAAATAAAAAAGAATGGTTTAACATATTACATTAAATAAATAAGGAACGAAAATTAAAAAGCCACTCTCGAGCACAAGAGCTAGTCTCCTTTTCGGAAAGTTACAGTTTTACTAGAAAAGAGAAAAAAAACGCGTATCTTTTACGTAATTATATTAATTAACGATAAAAAAAATCTTCAATTTTAGTTTTAAATAACTTTAATAAAATAGAGACACTCCAAGAAAACGACTAATCACTGCCAAATAAGATGTATAACTGAAGACATTTAGGGCTTTCCTAGGCCTTGATTATGATGGGAAGATAAAAACGTTGTACCTTCACCTTGACGGTTGAAGATCAATTCCCTCCAGTGATTACAAAGCTATACTATCGACCCCCCACCTTCAAGTTTTGGGTAGGTACATCGATATGAAACAAGGGGAAGCGTACGTCACGGTACACATATCTACGCTCTAAAATGACATCACTTCAGTATGACGTCATAGTTGAAAATAAAAGTCTCCCGACCGACTACAAAGGTATACTACCGATACCCCCAAGTACATCGATTTATACCGACGGGTCTAGAACCCCTCGATACGTTTATCAACGCATTAAATGTATTAACAATGTTGTTCCACCGAGCAATTTTTCCTTTAATTCCGATTTATTAAAATTTTTACTTGTTTTGCGGTTGGTACTTTTTTTCTGAAAGGCTATTAAAAATATGAGAGAGAAATAAGTACATTTTTGAAGTCGAATTAAATTCCGACATAACGGTCACTTTACTAAAACGAACGCCTAGATGTGAAAATAATGTCGCTAGATTCAGTCCAATTAACAAATATGAGTGTCTAGGCGTTAAAAAGTTTACACTCTAAAAAAAATATTTAGTTATTACATTTTTCCCATCTGTTTTAATATCTTTCTGAGAGAACGTTTCGAGAGCTGGCTATGTAATCGCTACGTACTACTTCAGTAGATAAATGCAGACGATCGTTAAGCACATCGTTTTGGCAATGGTTAAAAGTCATAAAAAAATCATGTTCAAGCGAGCATTTTTTTTTTTAATTGGGATTTATTGGAGTTTATAATTGCTTTGAAGTGGACACTTTCTATTAAAGAAGCCTATTTAAAATATAAATGAGAACTATTTCAAATGTTAATGACGTAAGGATCGCGGACTAATTTTTAACGGTCATTCATTGGCTTATTTTGATCATATGATGTCGATATATCAAGTAGGTAGAACATACCGAGGTAAGATACAGATAGTACAGAAGTTAAGTATACCGTCTCGATATAGACAGATGAAGATAACGTTCATAATCGAGGCACAAGTTCGTAGTAAGTACCTTTAAATTATTGTTCCTAGAAGTGATAACCCATGACTCAAACCTAGATTCAATTACTTTGAACACCTAACGCAAATTTTTGTATTATATTAGTCATTCGGTAATTTATGTTGCCGGGGTGTCCTCGGTGCGGGTAACCCCAGTGAGGTCACATTATTTGTATTATTAATCATGGTTTATAATGGGGAAAAAATTAATGAATAAATAAATAAAAACAATAGAGATTAAATTTTTAGAAGAAAATATCGAAGTCGCCTTGTTTTTTCATTTGTTTAAATTTGAGATAAATGCAATCAATTTAATACTGAAAAATGTGACTGGTGAAAGATCGCAGGCTTATACCAGCGTTATACCACGTCGGACGCAGATATAAGCGTATAATATCGAACATACTAGATAAAAGTGGTTACCTACCGTACTCGTATTGTATGGGACTCGTCGCACATTATTCATTCAGTGTGTATCAGTTCAATTTTAAAATAAAATGCTAACTTTTCAGAATATGGTTTTGAAATCTAACACACTTTAAAAAAATACAATTTATAACATTTCTTGATTTAAATTTTAACAAAAAGGTTTCAAACTTTTTGCCAAGCTCTTTCTTGTACCATTTTTAATATATTTGCAAGTTTTAAACAATTATTTTTTTATACTTACGCACCCACACACACGCACCCTCTCCCTCACTCATTTATGCATACACACATTAACATACACATGAATACAAACGTCACACACATAAAATTACGTTAACTTTTTTCTTATATATTATGTGTCATTAGATTTACAGTGAATTTTTTTAATTGACTTAAGTATTGTTAATATTTTTCTACTTATTTTGTTTATGTAATAGCTGTAAAAATCCCAAATAAAATAAAATAATTAAAAATAGGAATGTCATGTAACATTCTTTGTACAATTGTAAAAGAAAGTTTAGTATCACGTATAATACCTAAGTCTCGTATACTATGTACATACATCTCAACTTAAGTAAGTGCAAGGTTGTGAGATTTTTTCGTCTGGAAAATCCAAACATATACGACTACTCACTGAACGATAAAATGTTATCATATGTGTCTAGTATACGAGATTTAGGTATTATACTTGACACTAAAAGTTCTTTTACAGTTCATATCGAACATGCTATCAATAAATCCTTAAAACTCCTTGGATTTTTTAACAGAAGCACAACTGACTTCAAAAATATCAACACCCTTAAAATTATCTTTTGTTCCCTGGTTCGCCCGCACCTAGAGTATTCCTATGTTAGCTGGTCTCCATATTATAATGTTCACATCAAAAATATTGAATCAGTTCAACATCGATTTTTAAGAAAGATATGCTGAAGGTTGGGCTTATCCAGAGACCAATACACGTAAAATGAGTTAGAAACTAGCTTAAATATATCTTCTCTTCAAGACCGTTGAAATAAATCCGACATTCTGGTCCTATTAAAAATTTTCAACTCACTCTTTGATGCGCCTGAACTACTGAGCTCAATAAAATTAAATATCCCAACTAGAAACCTCAGACAAAACTTACTCTTTCATACCGATAACCATAGAACTAACTAAGGTTTTTATTCCATACCAGTCTTGATTTTTTTTATAACAAGTTGTCTTCTTTCATACGATCACTGAATTAAATTCAATTATAAACACCTCTCTCCCGCTTCCTTACCCACCAAGTGTACTATATACCATTGTGTCTTTCTACTTTTCTGTATAATAATTTTCTACGTATAAATATATCCTTAAAAATGCCCATTGGGCATATATATAAATGAATACATAAATAAAACCTGCACTAGCCGTAATAAATTAAAAACTGGCACATTTCTCCTAACACATTCCGAGTTATAACTTCACCCCTCGCGTACTAAATAGTAAATAGTGGATGAAAACAGTGCGTTCCCAGAAATATTTATTTTACAGCGTTTTGATGACGTAAGGCGCAAAGTATAAAATACAATAATGACGTACTATGATGGAGTATTCTTTACGATGCTTTCAAAGACGAATAAGACCCATTAACAGCAGGAATTTACCGCCATTTGAGTGTGAAGTTAATGTAATAAAAATACAAACTGTTATTAAAAATGTATCATTTTTTAACAATATTTTGAGTTGGTCATAATGGAAAATAGAAATAAACGTATTTGTTTATAAATTACCTTAAATCAAAACTATTACTCAATGGGAAAAAGTAAAAAGAGGAAAAGGGAAAGGAGGAGAGATGAAGGAAGAGAAAGGCGATGTTTCTTCTGATTTAAACAGTGATAATGTGGTAACATCTTTAATGGTGGATGGGAGAAGATTCCATAGCCGAGCCGCAGGGACACTTTATGAGTGAGAGAAGAAAGAGGAATTGTGGATGGGTATTTAGAGAGGGCCTTGAGAATTAGAACGAAGAGGTAAACCATGAACTGATAAGCCACGAAAAAAACTTTACTTAGATGAGAATGGAAGGTGAGACCCCAGACACGTACTCCGTAAGATATAATCGATTCAATGAGCGAGGTATACGAGGTGTATCTTAAATATATATTTGAATAATTTATATAGCGCCATTTTTGTGAAAATCACTTCAAGGGCGCTGTACAATAAATAAATATCCCAGAACGTCTCGCAGCTACAGAGCGCATGGACGATTTGGATTCTAGTTCCTCGTCTCCAATTATGATATATTACAATTCTGACATATAGGAGCTAGAAATCAGCACGTCTTGCAGCTACAGAGCACATGAACATTAAGTTATCTAGCCCCTATTTGCATTTTTTATTTTTATTTTATGTGACAATGAAGTTTAGAGTTTAAGTGATATTTTAAAAAACTAAACAAAAAACTAATTTATTAAAATAGAAGTTAGATTACAACAAGTCTTGCAGCTACTGAGCGCATGGGCGGTTGGAATTCTAGACCCTATTTACTAAATTAAGATATTTAATAGTTGATAACATTTACCTATTGAACCAGCTACTATTATTGTGAATAATCACTTCAAGGGTGCTTTACAATATCCCAACACTTAACGTTTGAAAGGGTAGTATACTTTTGATTTAATAAATGACTTTAAGCTATTACCTTAATCCATCAATATGAACTCCCGGGGGAGCTGTTTATATTAACATATTACAACATATTACAACAAAGATGAATTTAAGAGAAGGGCAATCTGAGTACGGCCCAATGTTTTGTTGCGAACTGTAGCTGTTTGGGCTCCTTTCTAGGTTACGCATTATTACTCTGAGCCTCCATGGGTCTTATGCTGGACTCATTCGTTATTAGAATCGACTTCGACGAGTGACAGCATTCTTGAACAACCCATACGGATGCAGTCGATTGAAAGCCAATCGACTTTATCTCGAGTGCCCTAAAGCACTCGGCATTGACAATCGAATGCGACATCGTAACAAACTTCCTTTTTGCAAAACGATCGGCATTCATGTTAGAATTTTCGTTGTATTTTAACTTAAAATTTACAACACTGATCAATGCAATGATGATGGCGTATCGACAATTATGCAGCAATAATAACTGTGGTTATTTTCAATCCATTATCAAATGAAGTTTCACTAGAAACATGATTTCAAAATTATTTTATCGCTCGTCAATGTCAAATTACGTATTTGTAATATGTATTAGACAATATGTTTTGAAAATCTATTAAATGAAAATAAAATATTTCTAATAACATGTAGATGTGTGTTAGTTAAAGGCAAATAATATTTATAAATGTCGCAGTGTCTCAGTAAAACATTTTTTTTTATTTTTTAAATAATATTCCATACACAAAATATTCAACGGAAAAAGTCTGACAGGAAACAACAAAGGTTTACGTGTGGCAGGAGAGCCATAGATAAAAACGGATTTGTTGGTGTTGCCACTTTCTCATTCGTCTGTAATTAAATTGTCGGAGGGTTTTCAAGAATAGTAAAACGACAAACCAATCGAGATGCCCAATCGACTATTGTCGAGTCTTTCCAGCATAAGGCTTGCTTCATATTATGTAAGTTATATCTACATTGTTAAATCAAAATGAAATATGTTTTTATTTTATATTTTAGCATTGGCTTTGCACTATTTAGCCATTTTCCTGGAATAAAATTTATTATTATTATTATATAAAAGTCTATGCACCTCCAGGGTTTATGACCTGTCATTTATTTATTTATGCTTTATTAAGTTAGTTCATAACATCTTAAGAACTAATATAAACTTTTAATAATATTACAATTTATTTAAAGAAAATTTCTCAATAACGTATTTTAAAAATTAATTTTAAATATTTAAATTTTTTCTATTTCCTTTATTTTTTCAGGTAACTCATTGTAAAGCTTCAATCCCTTGTACAATAAGTTTTGGAATTCTGTATTTTTCCTCTTTGGTAATCTTATCTTTTTTACCCCTTGTTTCATATGTATGACATTTTTGGTTAAATTTTTTTATTGTTTTTATTTTATTCATCCCCTTAATTATTTTATGTATAAAAATTACCACATTATATTTAATTTGTTGCTTTACTGTAAGCGAGCCAATTTCTTTGTGCATTATTTCTTTACTAGAATATATATTTCTTTTGAGTATAATCCTCATTGCCTTATTTTGAAGAATTTGTATATTTTGAATTTATTTTTCATTACATAAAAAAGAATGGAAGAACAGTAATTTATGTGTGGACATATTATTGTTTTATATACTACTTTTTAAATTTATTACATTTCGTAATCTTCCCATAAATGATTTTTTTTTGGCTGCGCGTTAGTCAAGAACTTTCTCGTTTAGGAGCCGCAAGCTGGTTTATAATGAGGAATTCCAGCTCAACCCGGAATTAACTAACTAACTAACTAACCATCACGCCATTTCCCCAGAGGGGTAGGCAGAGAGGATAGAACGCCACACCACTCTGTCCTGGCACACTTCCTTTGCTTCCTTCACATTCATACATCTTCTCATGCACGCACGTCGATTATTCCGACTTTTCACATGACCACTTTCAAGAATTTGTTGTACTTGATCATGCCATGTCTTTCTCGGCCTTCCTCGACTTCTACAACCAGACACATTCGCATCATAAATCTTTTTAGCCGTTCTTTCATCATTCATTCGCTCCACATGACCGAACCATCGCAAAAGACCTTTCTTAATTTTGTCGATAATGCTTAACTCAGCCTTGCATTCTGCTCTAATTTCGACATTAGGGCACCTATCATACATTGTTTTTCCGCACATTCGCCTGAGGGATCGCATTTCAACAGCATTCAGTCTACTTTCGTCCCTTTTTTTCCAACTCCATGCTTCGCTTCCATACATTAGGGTTGGTACCAGAACTCCATTATGAACTGCTAATTTAGCCTCTTGCGATAGACACTTATTTGCTACGACAGACTTTAAGGCACCATTAACTCTGTTACCGGCACTAACCCTCCTTTCAATATCCTTGTCCATATTTCCATCTCTAGTAAACATACTACCCAGATATACAAATTCTTCGACCTGTTTCAAACTATCTCCATTTACTACAATCTTACATTCAGTCATAGTTACATTTCTTTCAAAGACCATGACGTTCGACTTTTGCACATTCATTAGCAAATCACTCTCCTTGCACACTTCGTAAACCTTTGTAACCAAGGATTGCAGTTCCTCTTCGCTGTCAGCTAGGAGGACTGCGTCATCGGCGTACAGAAGGCAACTGACAGTAAGATTACTCATTTTCGCTCCCACATCCATACTTTTCAATTCTCTCATACATTTATCCATGTATATGTTGAATAACCACGGTGACATTACACATCCCTGTTTGACTCCTTTAGGGATGTCAAACCAGGAAGTTAATGACCCATTTACCCTTACACACGCTACACTATCTTTGTACAAGGAACCCGGAATTAAAATTAAAAAATGTTTTCGTGTACAAGTGAATATTTAAAAATTTTGGAGTAGGATGAAATATCTCAAAAACGCACGCAAAAATAAATAAAAAATTTTAAAAATAGTATTCTTTTTAAAATCGTAAATAATGACGTTACTCCTTATATCTACGTGTAGTATTTCCGTTTTCCGCTTAAAGCCCCCGCAACGTTTTGACCATAGAAAAAAAAGAGTATAATTTGTATAATTTGACATTTCAACCAGAGATTATGTCAACTTTCTGGGTTTTTCTAAATCGAAACGTTCGTAAAAACAACCATAACATAGAAATGAGCAAATTACGATAAACTAAATGAAGTAATCAAAGCAATATTCCATAGATTCTTGTCAGGTCAGTGAAAGTAAGAACGCCAACCGTTTCATGACGTCACTACTGAAAAGTGACACTGATTACAGTCATTTGGCGCGGTATTTGATAAATGTAACTTTAAAAAATCATATCTTTTAAATAATGCACAAAAAAATATATATACATATTTTTGCTTAGTTAAATAGTACGCTAATAGAAAAAAAATTTATAAAACAGTGGAATTCCTCATTATTAATAATTTTCTTGTCGTCGCAATACTAACGAGCTTATACCAAAGTTTACCTTCACACCTGCCCGGAAAGGAGTTATCCGAACTGAAGCCAATTGTTTGAACAACGGTTTGCGCACATAGGCGATAATGCATCGCCGTTAGCAATGTTTATGCTGGCCTGCGTAGTAGCTGAAACCTGCATTCTGCACCGCAAATGCAATTCTCAAATCTATTTTAGGAAATAAACCTGACACGTCTGCAGTGGACGGACTGTACAAGTGCGAGGACTTTTCCAGGTAAATCAAATTGTGGCATAATGTACAACGCGGTTTGGTCGTTGATATAGTTATAACATAATTAAATCTATGTGATGGACAAATTGACAAAATATGGATGGTAAATGATGGGCAGAATGATTAATGTTACAGTGCGTAAAGTTGGAATTTAAATTGAATATAATTTCTAAATTCATGCGAGTCAAAATTAATTATAGTATTTCATTGCTTAAATTATAGTAGAAAGATTTATACTTTTCACCCACACAGAAAAGATAAACTGATTTCTATAACGCTTATTTATTTATTTATTTTACAGAAACAAACAGCCAACAGTGATATAATAACATACAAAAGATACGGTTTAAAAGACAGACCAGCGAGTTTCTAAATAAAAATCACACATATTAAATTGTGGTACAGCAAAAGGGTGTGTTTGTGTGTATTTGTATCATAGTAAGTGCAAGATACGGTTTAAAAGACAGACCAGCGAGTTTCTAAATAAAAATCATACATATTAAATTGTGGTACAGCAAAAGGGTGTGTTTGTGTGTATTTGTATCATAGTAAGTGCAGAGGTGTGTTTGTGTATTTGTGTGGGAGTAAGTGTTCAGGTGTGTGTAAGCGTGAACATCATTAAATACCAAAGGGGAGCGTATCGCAGCCAGAAAAAAAGCCAGTCTTAATATATTTTAAAATAAATTAAAGGGCATGTTAAATACATCGATAGATGAAAAAAAAAACATTACAGTTTGAGCAAGAACTATGGAGGAAAGAGTGTTGTGCATAGTTAGTTCTACAGACTGGCAGATGGAATAAATACTTATTTCTTGTCACGCAAAAGGGGACATTAAGATTGATTTTGAAGAGTAGGTTAAAAGAGTCTACTTTATTATTTAATGATTGATATAAATAGCATAATTCAAATTAGTGCGTCTATTTTCAAGGCTAAAAAATCCATTTTTTTAGCAGATTGATTGTAAGTGCAAAGCGATGTATTGTTTTTATAATCTAAATATTAAAAAAAAATTCGTTGAACATTTTCAATCCTTTCAATGTTTGTTATGTATTGTGGGCTCCACACAACGGATGCAAACTCTAAGTTACTGCGTACAAAAGTGTTGTATAAAGTTTTCATTGTCTTTGGTTTTTTAAAACAACAACAACAACAAACCATCACGCCGTTTCCCCGTAGGAGTAGGCAGAGAGGATAGAACGCCATAACACTCTATCTTGGCATACAGATCTCGCTTCCTCTACATTCATACATCTTCTCATGCACGCACGCCGATTATTCCTACTTTTGACATGTCCATCTTCAAGTATTTGATGAACTTGATCGTGCCATATCTTTCTCGGTCTTCCTCGTTTTCTGCATCCATCAACATTTGCATCGAAGATCCTTTGAGCCGCTCTTTCGCGGTCCATTCGCTCTACATGTCCAAACCAACGCAGCACCCCTTTCTTGATTCTGTCAATAATGCATGTCTCAGCCTTACACACTTCACGGATCTCGACATTTGTGCACCTATCATACATCGTTTTACCACACATTCGCCCGAGGGATCGCATTTCGACAGCATTCAACCTACTTTCATCATCATTTTTCCAATTCCATACTTCGCTCCCATACATTAGAGTTGGAACTAGAACTCCGTTGTGAACTGCTAGTTTAGCCTCCTGCAATAAACATTTGTTTGGCAAATTAGATTTTAGTGCACCGTTCACCCTGTTCCCAACACTCAACCTCCTTTCAATATCTTTCTCGGCCTTTCCGTCCCTAGTAAACATACTTCCCAGGTACACAAATTCTTCTACCTGATTCAGAATATCTCCGTTCACGCTGATCTCACATTTAGATATATTGTCATCCCTATAAAAAACCATCACTTTCGATTTATCAACATTCATAGGCAAATCGCTTTTCTTGCATACATCGTAGACTTTTGTTACCAAGAATTGAAGGTCTTCTTTGCTGCTAGCAAGAAGCTCGGCATCATCCGCATACAGAAGACAGTCAACAATTGTACCACTCATTTTTGCTCCCATTCTTAAATCTTTCAGTTCTTTCATACAGTTATCGATGAATATGTTGAACAACCATGGTGACATTACACATCCCCGTTTGACTCCTTTCGGCACAAAGATATAACTCATAACAAGGAAGATAGAGACGCTGTTCTGTGGCGGACATTGCGTAAAACAGACCCAGGAGTCAGTCGGTTGATGACAGTGACGGGGGACGCACGCGCGTAATATGAGCGGCGTATTTATGATTTTTATTTATTTTGCTACAACAGGACTAAATTATAAGTTTATTTGCATAAATTAAGGAAAATGAATTAGTAAACAATGTGTATCCATGTTTTTTTTCCATCTCTCTAATAGGGTGGATTTCGTTTTACATTTATTTTTATTTAGTACTAATGGACCCGACAGACGCTGTCCTGCCCCCAACGTTGGCTCGTTTGCTATTAGCTGGTTCAGCAAACGTTTTTTCTTTATTTGAATTTTCGATAAACTATATACTAAGTGACTCGATTGAATCTAAATTTAAACCATACGGGGATCTACTTAAAAACACCCTAAAAATTTCAGCGAAATCGGTCCAGCCGTTTAGGAGGAGTTACATACACGTGTTCAGTAGAATTATATTTATAAAGATATATTTTTTATTTACATAGATTTTTATTTTCTAAATTTATATGGAATTCAGAATAAGGTGGGTCTAATGTGTCGTTTTTTTATTTATTTAGATTTTAATGTTTTGATATTCTATATTGATTTTAAGATTTCTGAAAAACTCCGCAGTTTTTTCCCCCTACTTATTCATAATAATTTAAAGCTGCAGTTATATTGCATATTTGTAAAATAAAATTATTTGGAAATCTAGGGTTTCGAGCATTTTGTAAATTAGTGGGCTTTTTTTTCTTTAAAGTTTGAAAAGTAGATGTTTTTTTTAAGATGTCATCAATTGAAGGTACATTCAGTTCTTTAAAAACTAAATTTAAAGGGTTAGGGTTTTAAATATAATTTACGTGATTGTTTTTTTGGCATTCAAAGGTCGACGTCAATTTGTCTGTCTTTTTTTTGTAAGCTAAACCATTTTATATTTTTCGGAGAGTAACAAAGTTTAACTTAGTCTAACAAAGATGTAAATAAGTTTTCTTACTCTTTTTACCATAGCATTTATTTGTAATTTCCATTTCATTTTATTATCTATGTGGAAATTATAAATAAGTGTTATGGGAGCTAAATCATAATTAAAATTTGAAAGTAATTCTGTCTAGACAAGACATTATTTAGGCAGTAGATATAAATGGTGACTTATCTAGTTTCAAATACTGCAGCTCTGATGTTCCGCAGGGTTCCTATTTAGGTCCCATTTTATTTTCTCTCTAATATTAATGATATAAATCAGTGCTTTGAATTTTTTCAATTTCTACTTTTTGCTGATGATGCAAAGATCTTTGCCAATGTCAACAATATATCGCACTGCGTAAATATCCAAGAAGATCTTGATCGTCTAATTGATTACAGTAATAAAAATCAATTGTACATTAATACCTCAAAAAGTTACTCAATGACTTTACTAAAAGTAATAACTTGACTACGCACAATTATACGATTAAAGACAATTCCATATCACGGTGCAGCAAAATTAGAGACTTGGAGTTGTTTTTGATAATGATTGATATTTTTTTTGGTTTGTACAGATATAACTTAATCTCATTACAAACTCGAACACGTTTTAAAACTACCGAAATGCAAAATGTTTACACTCCGTGGAACTGATTCCGATCAGCGCCTGGCTATTGACGAAAACAATGGCTCATTAAAACAATGCTACTCATTTATTACAAAACAAAGTGTGACTTACGCCCTTAGAGGCTTATTTAATTTGATTTGTTTTACATTAAAAAATTTAATTGGACTTTCTGACTTAATTACGAAATGACATCCGGTGTAGCGCAAAAAATCGACTTTTTCGAAAAATTCAAGCACTGGTTGAGGGCCAAAAGTAGTATCGTTTATTTTTTTGATATTTATTGCATTCCGAGTAATCCAAAAGACAACTAATTAGACCCCATTTATTTCAAAATTTGGAAAAAATATATATTGGCCCACCCCAATGCATATGCTTTCTACAATATTCTATTCATTTCATTTTTTTTCATTTCATTTATTTATTCAGATATTTAGAACATTACAGAAAAAGACCCAATTCATTCTAAATACAATAATAAATCACAAATTACAGTAGATAATTATGTTATTAAAATAATATAACAAAATGTAAAAAGAAAAATTAAATGTTAGAAAGTGCTTTCCTAAGGGAAGGCCCACTGTCGTGAAATATGTCGACATCCGAGGCGATGCGATTAAGTAGCAAGATTGCCCTACCAACCGGCATAACCATTGGCAGGTTGGTTCTGCATCGCGGTAGGTAAAACAATCGATGCTGTCTTTGTCGAAGATAGTTATCAGGTACGAACAGACCTACATCCATCAGAATTTCTGAGTTATGTATGCGACCACCGATCACCTGGAAAAAGTGAACACCCAAATGAACGTCCCTCCTCCTCCATAATGACTGATAGCCTAGCATTCCCAGTAAAAAGTCAGTTGGGAAGAGCCAAGGATAATATCCACACTCTTTAAGGTACAGATAGCGCAGAAATTTTTTCTGCACTCTCTCCACCATCAAAGAGTATCGAGTCTCATGTGGCGACCAAATAATGGAACTAAACTCCAAACGACTTCTTACCAAGGAATTATACAATGTCCTCAAAATCTGAGTGTTAGAAAAGATCTTGGCATTTCTAAGAACAAAACCAAGCATTTTAAGGGAGTCATTACATAGATTAACTATATGAAGATTAAAAGATAACTGAGCATCAAACAACACCCCGAGATCTCTGGACGTTGAAACCCTTTCAAGTCTTACTCCGTCCATGAGATAACGATAGTATATTGTTTTGGATGCTCTTGTGTATGCCATTACAAAACATTTGGAAACATTGAAGAACAATTTGTTTTGTTTGCTCCATTGAATTATATTTTGAATGTCACACTGGAGTTTAATACAATCAGAAGAAGTCAGTATTTCACAAAAAATTTTTAGGTCGTCAGCAAATAAGAGAAAATTACAAAATTTTATGACTTTACCAATATCATTTATAAAGATTAAAAATAACAATGGTCCCAAATTAGATCCTTGAGGAACCCCTGAAGAGGTATTAAATGTTTCAGATTGATACAGTCCATATGACACATATTGCTTACGATCTGTAAGATAATTTGTGAATAGCTTCAGAAGAATGTCGCTAAAGCCTATCCTCTGAAGTTTCAGAAGCAAAAGTTGGTGATCTACCTTATCAAACGCTTTGGAAAAATCGTTGTACGAACAGTCTACTTGAGCACCTTTGTCGAGTGACTTAGTGACAAAATTCGTAAACACCATCAAATTTGTATTGGTTGAACGCCCAGGCCGAAATCCATGTTGTTCGTTTGATATGAATGGTTCTAATTGGGGATAGACAAAATGATATATCAACCATTCAAATGCCTTTGCAGGAGCAGATAAAATTGCCACCGGCCTATAGTTTTCGATACATGTTTTATTCCCTTTTTTAAACACTGGAGAAATTTTGGAGATCTTCCATAACTCCGGAAAGACACCTGTTTTTAAGGACAGATTGAAAATAACAGTTAGTGGTTTTTTGAAAATGTGTACACAACTCTTCAGCACAGCGGTTGGAACAAAATCGGGACCAAGTGAACAAGTGTTCTTTAAAGAACTAATAGATTTGAAGACATCAGTTTCGCTGAAATAATCTATTGAAATATTTTGCGAGCCTTGAGACGAACTTTGTTTATTTAGATGCACCTCTTTATTCGGAGTAGAACAGTAAACAGATTTAAAATTACTAGCAAAAGCATTCACAATATCCACATTTCGAACGTCTTGACATTTCCAGGTCATGGAGTCCATGATCCCTCCATCCCGGCGCTTAGAGCCAATATATCTCCAAAAGTCACTGGGATTTCGCAAGATATTTGATTCGATATCGGAAATATAAAAGTCAAAGGCTGCATTTCTTTTCTGTTTTACCTCGGTTCGAAGATTACTAAAAAGAGAGTAGTAGTATGGATCACCAGAAGACTTCCACTTTTTGTGGTATCCGTGTTTTTTTCTGATGTCACTGATAATATCACGAGAGAACCACCTCGGATATCTCCTGTTACTCACAGCCGGGTGTTTCCTCGGAAAGCACATATCTAAACAATTGTAAACAGTGTTATAAAAATAATGAACAGCCTCATTAACATCAGTTAAATCTATTATGCCGTCCCAATCAGCATTAAAAAAGGAGTCGTAAAGGGAGCGGAAATCACCTTTAGTAAAATCCCATCCCCTTTCCGATGTTATATGCGTTATGGGAACGGCGGTGCGTGTGTTAAGAGATTTAACTTTGTACTGAAAAAGCAATGCAGGATGATAAGCATCCTCCTTAGTGAGAGGAGACTCGCTTCGAAAAATGGATATCGGAACTGTTGAGAAAATTAAATCTAGCGTTCGTTCCTTATTGTTAAGAATGCCATTGTATTGAGTGAGTTTCAGCACAGAGCAGAGGAAAGAAAGGTCAGTATCCACCTCCCCCCCTCGTGCAGAGTACAAATTAAAATCACCCAACACAATGACACGCTTATCAACAAGTAAATGTAAATTACATAACAATTTATCAAAAAATAATTTAAAAGATTCTACAGTACTTTGTGGTGGAAAATAAACCACACAGATAAAAATAATCGTGTCATTGTAGGTTAGCTTAAGCCACAAGTCTTCATTGGTTGTTTCCAACTCAGAAAACCGCTGAATATTCATCGCTTCTCTGTGTCTCACGGCCAACAAACACCCCCCACCCTGCCTGTGAGCACTACTAGAAGTGACACGATCTCTCCGAAACACTACAAAGTCAGGAGTAAAAAGTTCCGAGCTTAAAACGCTGGCACTGAGCCATGTCTCTGTCAAACATATTATATCAAATTCACACCCGACCACTTCATTGTAGAAATCTATACATATAGAATTAAGGCCGCGTGTATTTTGATATAAAAATGTTAAATTGAAGGTGCGAGAAGCAGAAGTGGCGCCACCTAGTCATTCTTCCCGCGCCCCAGGTAGGCGCGGGGTCACCATCCTGTTCTTCCACTCCTTCACGTACGAGTGACATGGCCAGTGGGAAGGTTTCAAAACTTCACCCACTGCAGTAGAGGGTATTCCCACTTTAAAGGAAGCGTAGTCTCCCCTCGATTTAATTTTAAAGACGTTAAATGAGGCTGAGCTTACTAAAGATTTTAAATAGTCATGAAAACAATTCACAGTAGTGTCTTTATGGAAAGGATAAAAATGGAAGTATAACAATCTAGAATTACGATTATCTTCTTCCATCTTCATATTCCCACGCACAGGTTTTGTACGGCGCATTTTGGGCACCGTCCATTCTCCTTTTTCCTTGGCCGGTAATGGAGCGGGCAGTCCAGGAGTCCGGGTGCCCGATGTCCCCGGGACCGGCACAGCAGCCGACATAGCGGGCGACACGGACCGGGACGTCGGAGTACTCCGGGAGCCGCTCCGCGCCGTAACGGGAGCCGCGGGAGAGATCTGCGCCACTGGCAGCGACAACAAGGAGTTTTTCCTAGTTCTGTTTTTAGCCACTGACACACCGTTCAGTGGCTGCTTTCCCTTAGAAGAAACTATATTTCGTGACGCTCGTCTAGTCAATATAGTTGTCGCAGGAGGTGCACTAGGGCGAGCCGGAGCCACGCGGGTAAGAGGTGGAATTCGGAATTCTGCTATCCCTACATTTGCTACGCTGAAATTCCCGAAAGGTAAAACGCTCTGTAAAGGCTGGAATTCAAAAGCCCGAAATTATTCGGCGTAATCTAATTGCATTTTCGATAAATATTTTTCGCTCAGTACTTACAAACGGAATTATAAATTGACAGCTAACGTATTCAAAGCGCCAATTTAACATTAAATTTCAATTTATAATTTGATAAGCTTGTCATTCTGTTTATGACAATATCATAAACGAATTGCTGACGGCAAAATGGCCGCGAAACTACATATGTGTTTGTGTGACTGCATGTTGGTTTCAATTACTGATATTCAATTACGCATTTCACTTGTTAATAAAACCTGCATTGTGTAACGATCACATTATGACCGCCACAGACAATATAATCGGGCGACCAATCTATGGATTTTGTTTTCTATGCCGAACACCTGTCTTCGAAACGGCACATCGAAGTTTTTCTGTCGGTAACAGGATGTAGGAACGGTCCACTCGCTGGTGAAATTTTCAAAGCAGGGCTGCCTTATGGCGTAAGTCACTTTGAATTATTTTATGTATCACGGACTTCTCATTAATCTTTAGTTGAAATTTACAGAGCCCCTTCTATTTGTACTTTTGTATTTTGCATTATTTTATAAATATATATATATATATATATATATATATATAAGATTTATATCTCCAAAATTGATGTAGCTAAGTCCATCAGAGATTAAGGAGTTTATGGTGGTGTTTGTTACCTACGTAACGTCGGGTTAAGTAAACTGCCTACAATGAAAGCATTCACCCCTTTCCCGAAACTGTTCATAAAGACTTGAGTCTTTCTTCAGTTTCGCATATAAATTTTTTTAAAACAATTAGGTAAAACAGTTAGCAATTTCTTAATTAAAGAGAAAATTTAATTTTTATTTACAATCAAACCGCAAAAACTACTAAACAAAGAAACTTTAATAACTTTAATTGTACCCCTTACTGCAGTATTGTCAGTTTGTGATCAATCAAATACACATGGTCAGCACAATCATCTTTTTCTAATTTCCCAGTATTACAGTGGAGGAATACAGTGTTTGTTTCAAATTGAGACCGCGGCCGCACGCTCCAGATCCCGCCTCGGAAAGGAAGAAGAACGCAGTAATACAAACAAATCAATCAACGACACGAAACCCAAATACATATAGGAAACATTAAAATAATTTGCCCTATACAACATGCACTTATGAATATGAATGATGAATAATTGGCAATTTTTTTTTACTGTACAGTATTTAAAAGACCTTTATTAACATATTGCAACAGAGATGAAGAACATTCAAAAAAAGTAAATATAGAAATTTAGGCATCTACAGGGCAGGGCTTATGACCTGTCAATGGCTGGTTTAAGTGGCCATTTTACACACCGTGTAACATTCACTATTCTGCCTATATATGAACATATATATTCCTTCAATTCTTTCATCTCTTGATGATTGTGAAGTAAAAGAGATTGAAAAGTACAGAAGTAACATACGTAACTGGAGATCTGAACATTCGTTTCGACCGCAAGACGGATTCAGAATCGGTTCGTTTTAATGCACTTTTAAGTGATTTCGATTGTTCACAAGAAGTAAATACCCCTACACATGATGCGGGAGGTACACTTGATGTTATAATACGACGGAATTGTGATAAAAAAATCACAGTTTTTGTAACAGACATCGGACTTTCAGACCACAGATTAGTGCACTGTAAAATTAATATCCAAAAACCAACACCAACTTACAAAACACTCGCATCAAGGCCATGGAGAAAATTAAATTTAGAACATTTTAAATCCGAACTTCTGACATCGTTGATTGGTCCGGACATTGACCGTCGCTCAAACGACGTCGATCAATTGGTTGGGTTGTACAATGAGGTACTATCTAACCTGATAGACAAACATGCACCATTTACTACGAAAACTATTCGAAAAAGAAAATCTGATGCATGGTTTGACGAAAATTGTCGACTCAAAAAAAAAGAGCTAAGACGTCTAGAACGCAAATACAGAAACACACTGTCAACTTTGGACCGATCAATATGGTTAGATATGCAAGCCTCTTATAGGACATTTATAAAAGAAATAAAATCTAGTTTCTGGTGTACAAAAATCACTGAACAGAAAAAGTCTCCAAAACAACTCTGGCGAAGCCTTCAATCTGTTCGTGGTGACTGTATAGCAGAGACATCTAACACAAGCGCTACTGCCACTGATTTTGCCGACTTTTTTACAAATAAAGTCGAAAAAATCAGACTGGCGTGTAGTTCAGCGAAAAAACCTGTAATTTTAGATAATGCCCTTCAAAAATTCAGTAAATTTGAACCAACGTCTATAAATGAGGTTAAAAAAATTGTTGCAGCATTACCCAACAAACAATGTATATTAGATCCGATGCCAACATGGCTTTTGAAAAAATGCATTAACGTATTAGCTCCATTTTTAACAGATTTATTTAATACATCCATGGAGCGCAGCATTGTTCCGAGAGCCATAAAAAAAGCAAATGTAACTCCACTTTTAAAAAATTCCCAACTAGATGTGGAAGATCTTTCCAGTTTTCGCCCTATTTCAAATCTTCCCATCGTATCAAAAATACTAGAAAAAATAGTTTCTCACAGGCTCGTTAACTATATCGAGCGGAATTCTTTATTTTCGGTAAGGCAATCGGCATACCGACGTTTTCATTCCACGGAGACGGGAGTGATAAGAGTACTGTCTGACATTATAACGTCGGTGGACTCTGGTAATCTGGTGTTGATGGCTCTTCTGGACATGAGTGCTGCATTTGATACTGTAGACCATAATATTTTGCTTGAACGTCTGGAGAAAACTTATGGTATCCGTGATCAGGCACATATGTGGTTCAGTTCATATCTTAATAAAAGAGAATATGCAGTCGTGTTCCAGGGTAAAAGCTCAACCAACTTTCGGGTGTCTACAGGAGTGCCTCAAGGGTCAGTACTCGGACCACTTCTCTATCTCCTTTACACTAAAGATATAGAGAACATTATCAAAGAATGTGGATTGTGGTCGCACTGCTATGCAGATGATACGCAGATTTATTTTTATTGCAAACCAGGCGAGAGAAGTGTGCTTGTCAATTTAATTGATGGATGCATCAAGAAAATAGGAAACTGGATGGCTGAAAACAGACTAACATTAAACCCATCAAAAACTGAACAACTGTGGGTGGCTTCAGCCAGACGACAGAATTTGATCCAGGATACGGCTCTACCCAATGTAGGGAGTGCCGTTCTACCCACCGTTAAACTACTGGGAGTTTTACTCAATTCTGACCTATCTCTTGACGCTCAAATTAGTAGAACGATAAGTTCATGCTTCTACCAGCTGAGACAAATTAAATGCATACGCAAAAATTTGCCGGTTGATGCCGCCCGTCAATTAATAAATGCGTTTGTAGTGTCTAGAGTCGATTATTGTAATGGTATCTATGCAGGTCTACCAATGAACAAAATGACTCGCCTACAATCTGTATTGAATGCCGCAGCGAGACTTATTTTCGGAATCTCTAAGTTCAGTCATATCACTCCACTACTTCGGGAACTACACTGGCTACGTTTTCCACAGAGGGTCGAATACAAACTCTGTTGGCTTATGTATAAGTCACTGCACAACTCGGCTCCGGAATATCTAAGGGAACTATGCATTCCAGATGAACTAGCTGACAGGCGTCTCACGCTTAGATCAGCTACGTCTACGGCGAGAGGAAAAGTTATTATACCTCTACGCAAACAGCGCACTAAATTTGGTGAGCGCGCATTTGCGGTCGCAGGCCCTATGGCATGGAATGCTCTCCCAGCAGAGGTGCGAGGCTGTGAAAGTGAAGTGATGTTTCGGAAAAAACTTAAAACCCACTTGTTCTCTAAATCATTTGAATAAATCCGTAGCACGTGACAACAAAATAAATTATTTTAATCAAATTACAAATTTAAAGCTTCAATTAAATTAACTTAACAGTAGAATCACCATGTAAAGCGCCCTTGAGGTATTTTATTACGAAAATGGCGCTATATAAGTTATCCACAATAAATAAATAAATAAATAAATAAAAGAGCTGAAACCTTTATTTATGCGGGTGAGATTCATCTGATTGAATTATATCATCTACATACTAGGCAACGCCAGAAATTTTTATTTTTCAATTTTTATACTTCTTCATAGACCAGGCGGATTTATCAACAATATTTTGAGTTCGTCCAAATTTTTGTAGATCAGTTTAGTAGATAATAATTTAGTTTTACATCATGTTTAATTCTTATATAATAAATTTCAGCTCAACACAGGTTTTCCCTAAAGGGCTGAAACATGTGGAACCTGTAACTTAATTTTTGCGTTTGAATAAAAAAATAAACTATTAGAAGTTACTAAAAAATTCATTCCATAATCACGCAATTAACATAGCTTATTTTGAGGTTACAAACTATTTCGATTTAATTAAATATATGTAAATATACGTTGTTTAATTTTTATTTATTTTTTGTATTATTCTCTCAACGATGCCAAGAGCCCTGTGTTAAGTTGGGATACAACATAATGGAAAGTGGAAGCATGTATAATATGAAAGAATACTAAAAATAAAAATTATTGCATAAACATGAATTTTAAAAAACATCTGGACAACACGCTTAATAGTACTATGGGCACGCACTTACACACTGCATTTCAACCGCTTGCAACACCGAACGTAAGGCGTACACCGGACTTGCATGATACCGGCGTGATCGAGTCACGGCAGATTCTCCGTGTCCCTCGTTGATCACAGTTCGTTTGCGTTTAGCTCTTTCTAAGACTTTCAAATACCCACTAAATATAAATTCGTGTCACGGTTAATTCATTCAGTGTTATACTTGATTAATTCGCTTTTTGTATAAGCATGTATTTATCTATTATCTAATAAAACCTTAGAACAATGTAAGTGAATCTTTTATTTAATTTTACGTAACCTTACAACAAAACTGCGGTAAGTAAAACCAACTGTTTTATTCAAACAAAAGGATTCACTACACTACTGAATAAAAATATCGTGGTTATACGAGTAAAAGTGACCATTTGCAAAAAGGACGAAATTGACATTATTGACTTTTTGAAATCGTATTAGCACAATGTTTGACTGGTAAAAATGCCAAGTCAATCCGACATTCTAAAAAAAAAACTAATTTGTAAAATACATGACCATTTGATTGAAGCTCACAGATTTCTGACAAGTAAAATTGACCAACACACATAGTCGCTTTTATTAGTAAATTTAAGATCCAAAGAATTGACCAAATAACAGTTAGTCAATATTACCTGTGAAGAGTAAGTTAAAGTTAGTAGTCAGTATACGTTTTGTATTTAACAGATACGTTTTATTTTATAAAAAGATATTTCATAAAATTTATTCTTTAGATTATTACGTAACACTTCTTAATTATTTGTTGTTTTTAATTTATTTTGTATTTCTGTGTTTATTAAACCTTGATAAATAAAAAATCCCAAAAATATCATTTATAGTTTTAAAATAAAATAAAATACTACCTCCTTCGATGAACAAAACAATAATTATTATCTGCCAAATTTCATAACAAATTTTACAGGTAAAATTGACCAGTTTTTCAATGATTTTTTTTATATAAAACTAATAACCTTTTTGAAATATTTTTATACTTTACTTTAAAGTTGAAAGTACCGTACATATAATGTAAATTACCAACCACCTATGTAAAAAATCTGATCTTTGAGAAGCAATTGAACTCTAGAAAAACACTAAAATGGCTCCTCTGAACATTATTGATTTTGTCACTTGGTCAATTTCTCTTGTATGCCCACGATATATGCGATGTCTCGCAGCAATCTCCTACAATAATCTCATCCCTTAGACAAAATCCAAACTTGTACACTTATCCTGAAAAAAGCTTTCGTTTTAGAGAGCTTGATATGTTCATTCAAGACATTGGACACTCTTGGGGTAACAAAAGATAAATTTCTCTGAGCGAAAGTCGAACGTGTTTTTAGTATTAAATAATTCAAATTACAGGAAAATCTCGTACGAGCATTTGGCTGAGATCTCCTCTTGTAACCGTATGACCAGAAATGTGTAAATTACTCTTTTTTAAAAAAAGGGTCTAATGTCCAGTACCATCATAAATTAAAACAATATCTCATATGGGAAAGTGGGGGGACATTAAAGGAGGTTTATGATAAACGCCGTGCAACCTCCCCAGTCCACTATGCGACTACACCATAGATAGAAAATAGCAAAATACACAGTTCTGAAAGTGCCAGTGTCCAGGATGTTCTTGAGTGAGCAGAATACATGATACAGCTTTCTTCTTTCTTTCATTATTTCTTATTTCATCCTTTCCTATCAGTACTTTTTGATAATGAGAATGTTAAAAATAATACGAAAGTGCACCTCTTGTTTTTAAAAGCAGTCGCTTCATTTATTGTACCCCTAATTAAAATAAATAAATTGCCCTTTCTCTGCAAACGCAAATAAAAAGTTTCTAATTAAAAAAGCAATGGTCTGCTGCAGCTAATTAATTGAGCTGTGTAATTTGATATCGTTAGTAAGTTTATATTTGAATACCATTAAGATTTAATGAGGTAACTATTCCTTGAATTCCGCATTAAAAAAAAGTTTTTTAGTCTTTATTTAGATAAAATACAATTTAACACAAATTATATTATTTATTTTAACGTATCCCATTACGTTAAAGAAGAACACAATTCTTGTGTACCATATTGGAGAATGACGTCTAATCATGACGAAGTTCAGCCCAACGGGAAATTGAATTAAAAAAAGTATTCGTACGCGCGCCAAAAATTAAAACATTACATTGTACACGCGCGAAGGTTTTCACGGTCACTGTTATCAATACGTTGCTTTTTTGGGTGATACCGTGTGTGCTGGACTTGTTAGGACGTTTCGGCTACCATTGCAGGAGCCATCTTCAGGGAAAACTGTGTTTTTTATAGAGAAATGTATGTGTTTATGTACTAGTAATTTGTACCGTGTCACAGTCAGCAGTAGGCACATTTCTAGTTTTGTAGGAAAGAAAAGATACATAATATTGATAACAGTGACCGTGAAAACCTTCGCACCTATTTAACTAATAAAGAAGTTTAAAACAAATTTTGAACAATAGTAACAAATAGTTACCTAGAACTATTACCAATGAAATAAAGAAGAAGAGCCGTTCTATATGTACTCAATTTCATGTGAAATGAGTCACCAATGTCCTGGTACTTAATGCCTAGAGAGTGAAGTCTATTGATGACTGCATTTTTACCATATGATGTCGAAGTATTGTTGCCACAGTATTGGTAGGTTTGCCGAGTTGTCTTTTTCGGTACATCAAAACTAATTAGTGATAAAAATGCAGGGGTGTCAAACATAGAATGGATTATTTTATATAAATTTAATGGCAAGTGGCAATTTTTTATATTTTTTTATAGGGGAGTTTCATTATTTTTTACCTTGCTTATAATATACAAGGTTTATATTTAAAAATATGATTTTTCCGCTATTATATTACTTTATTTTAGCTAAACTGTTGAAATCAGAAAGGATATTCTAATGTGAGCCAATCGGATACTTCTCAGCATTTGCTCATGTGGAGAGGAAACCACTTAAAACTCTTCAGGAGAAGCCGGCCTGTTGGCAGCAGTCAACAGGCCTTCCGTTCCACTAGAGGAGTGTTCGGCATTTTGTTCCCTGCTTTGGTTTATTTTACCAATTTCCTGCACTATATTGCTATAGCGCTAAACCGGCTGTCATTTCGTATTTAAGCAAGAAAATCAGTCCAATTAAATTTTATAATGTGCATTAAACTTAATTGAATAAGCATCCAAGGGCGTGAGTTGCACTTTGTTTTGTAATAAATGGGTGGCATTGTTTTAATGAGCCATTGTTTTCGTTAATATTAGCCAGGCGTTCAACGGAATCAGTTCCACGGAGTATAAACTTTTTGCATTTCGGTAGTTTTAAAACGTGTTCGAATTTGTAATGTAATTAAATTATATCTTGACTAACAAAAAAACAATTTTACCAATATAGATAATTAACAAAATATTCAGACAGTTATAAGCTTCAATCCTCGGTTGAGGGCCAAAAGTAGTATGGAATTTAAAAAAAAATATGTTTACGTTCAATATGATCCAAAATGCAACTTTTCGGACCCCTTTCCCTTTGATATCTAAAAAATAAAAAACTTCATACATCATCGGCCCACTTTAATGTACATTCAGTAACTATCCCATTAATTCGACGAATAAATGTTATGACCAGCGTATTTTTAAAAATTTCATTTCAACTTTCTTCCTGACAAGAGAATCTCGCAAAACGAGAGTAACGTATGTAATTTCGTATTCACGAAATAAAGATCCGACGGGACTACCAAGAATACTCCGTGTGTATATAAATATTTTTAACGACTGTGTTATTTAAAGAACGAATAATAAAAAAATTATAACAAGTTACGCAATTAATTAATAATGAAGCATCGTCATATCCGCTGTCAAACAGCTTGTTCCGGAGGGTGGTGTGGGGGGTAATAAATAAGTCCTAACCATTTCCGGTGACGTCTTTCTACAGGAAGTGCTCTGGTAACCCGCGGCGGAAGAATGCCTATAATCATTACTCATTTATACTCGGCACTAAATAATCGATAAATTCAAATGAACATCTCATCATTTTGACATATTCAATAAGAATGCTCCGAGTAAAAGAATTAGTTTTTTCTAAAAACATTGTTTTTAATTATCCTTTTTTTGTTTGTTATAATTGCTGATTTATTTATTTATTTTTATTCAGGTTGAATTAATTAAATACGCTATATATTATATTATTTACGCTAACGTTTCCCATTACGTAAAAGAAAAAAACAATTCTTATGTACATTGTAGAGAGTGACGTCCTACAATAGTTTGTTTATTTTATTTTTAATTATTAATATTTTTAGGATAACATAAATAAATTACAAAAAATATATAAACGGTGTCTTTAATCAGTGCTACACAAAGAAAAATTATATATTTAATTTAATTTATTTATTATATGTATACGGCCTAAGCCAATTACAACAGTTACACGAAGAAACATAAATGCAAGAAACTGAACAAAAATAACATAAAACTATTTAGCAAAGACAAACAAGGGCAAAACAATAATTGTATACAATATATTAAATAAAACGAAAGACCTAAAACTTTGAGCTAAACCATGCCAATCCATCTTCATCCCACACTGTTTAGTCGCGAAGAGATCTACGAAAAGCCGAAAGATCTATCCCAAAGAATTCCAAGTCGTGTGATGAATTGACTAATCTACACATTCTGGACATTGGGGCATAAAAACCAAAGTTGCTCTTAGAAGATTTTATAAATAGCAGATTTTGACTTCTGGTGGCACGGTTGGGAACATGAAAAGAAATTGATTGCAACAGAGATGGGACATCACTTAAAGCATTAAGTATTTTGAAAATGCATATAAGGTCCATCTCAGTTCTACGTCTCTCGAATGAAAACAGATTAAGAGATTGCTCTATTTCAAAATAGGAATAATTACCCCTTTGTAATCCGAGCAACCATGCCACTTTTCTTAGAAAACGGTGTTGGACAGACTCGATACGGTCAATATGAGTCCTGTAGAATGGAGACCAAATGGGAGAAGCGTATTCTAGATGGGGTCGAACTAGTGAGCAATGAAGAGTTTTGATGGTATTAATATTTTTAAAGTCCGCCGTCACTCTATTGATAAAACCGAGAAGTTTGAGAGATTTGTTTACAATATTATCAATGTGTTCACGATAGGAGAGTTTACTATCAAAAGTAATGCCAAGATCCTTTATTGACGAAACCATTGAAAGGGAAGTATTTTTCAGTTTGTAGTTGAATTGTATAGGTTAACTGATTCAAACTTTTTCTAATACCAAATTATCATTTTTTGTCGATTAATCTATAGCTGTTAATATTTTTTTTATCATAGTTTATCATTTTTAGACTTTCTTAATTTGTTAATTAATAATATTGTTTTAAATGCTCTGTATTACTTATAATTATACTTACATGTATGTATATTTCACTGTATTTGTAAGTAATATGTAAAAGGCACTAAGAGCCGTTTATTTCAATAAAATAAATAATAAAATCTGTTGATAATCATTGTAAATTAAAATATATAAAATAACTAGAACTCTCTGTTATATTCAATCACTTGTTGAAAAATGCCGCGACATGAACATGGATGTGTACGCATGTTCATGATGCATTTGATGAAGTACGGCACCAAGAACTTCTAGATATTTTAAAAAGAAAACCTGGATTCTAAAGATATAAGGATAAGTGGTAACCTCCACTGGCAGTAGAAAGCTGCAGTGAAAGTGGATGATGAGGCGTTGCTAATGGCCAAAACTTTAGGAACCTAAAAACGTTTTATTTTTTAAAGATTCCCTTTATAATAAAGAAGGGAGTCAGAAAAGTTGATGCATGCCACGGATTGGAGAACCTTACTGGATGTCAAAAATAAAATATAAAAAATAAGGAATAATTTAAAAAAAACATTTTTAAATTTATTTCAACAGAGAGGGAAAAAAAATTGAGATGGGAATATGGAAGTCTAGGCATTTACAGGGCTTATGACCTGTCGTTGGCTGGTTTAAGTGGCCACTTTACACACTGTGTAACATTCAAGCCCTGTAAATGCCTAGACTTCCATATTCCCATCTCAATTTTTTTCCCTCTCTGTTGAAATAAATTTAAATATGAACAACTCCCTAGGGAGGAAATCCAGCCAGTCTGCAAGCATTTGGACATAATCAAACATTGTTGAATTACTACCTGGTAAAAGAAGAAGTATAAAAATTGAAAAATTGTTTTCAGGCGTTGCCTAGTAGGTGATATGGTTCAGCCGGATGAATCTCACCCACGCGATAAAGGTTTCAGCTCTTTTACTTCACAAAAGTCAACAGATGGAAGAGTTGAGGAAATGTGGATGTTCAAACATGGGCAGAATGGTGAATGTTACACAGTGTGTAAAGTGGCCACTTAAACCAGCCAATGACAGGTCATAAGCCCTGTAAATGCCTAGACTTCCATATTCCCATCTCAAATTTTTTTCCCTCTCTGTTGAAATAAATTTAAATATGAACAACTCCCTAGGGAGGAAATCCAGCCAGTCTGCAAGCATTTGGACATAATCAAACATTGTTAAAAAAAAACATATTTATAGATGACAACCATGAAGTTTCGCATTATAAATAAATGGTCTATGTTTTATGAATGTATGTATGTGTATGCGCATGGGTGTATGTACGTGTGTGTGTATGTACATGTGTATATATGTGTATATATATATGTGTGTATATATGTGTATGTCTGTATGTATATGAATCAAAATGTGTATCCGAATAAGTTTATATTTGGTTTGTCTGTGCTCTATATTAATTTGTTAACTATTATAATATATTAAAATGTAATTGCCTATCTTGGAACGGGGTATGTACCCTTGTTAGCTGGGCATGGAATTGTATTTTGATAAAGAGTGTGAATAAATAAATAAATAAGAAACGAGCTGAACCCGGCAATGCTCTGCTATTGCTAGATTTGAGATCTTGTTAAATAGATGAAATGAACACAAGCGAAAAATTGATATCAGTTATTGTATTTAGTTCAAATTAGATATGTACGTATATATGATTATTTTTGTGCTTCGGTTTAGATAAATTGAGGACGGAGAATTTTGATAAATAGGGGTTCGAACATTGTTTTCCTGATACTGTCTCGCAGATGCCTCCCCGGTACTGTGCGAAAAAGACAACTGCATGTCAGATCTTTTGTTTAGAATAGACAAAATCGACGTTTCGCTGTACCGTTTTCCACACCTCAAAACTGAACCGATTTTGTTATTTGTTTAGACAGAGTATAAGTTTTTTTTTTTGTTTCGATGTGTTTTGCATTTTACAAAAACAGTTATATTTGTATACCGTGCGCCGTTCGCCCAAAGACAGCAGATAAAACTGTGCTTTTTACGGGTTCGGATGGTTCTAGTTCCCATAGTAAACATTTTTTTAAATTCGAAACAATATAGGGACACGCATAATGTGTACAAAAGAGCTCTGCCCTAGTTTGGACATGTAGAGCGAATGGACAACGATAGAACGGCTAAAAATATTTACAATGCAATGTTCATGGATGCAGAAATAGAGGAAGACCGGGAAAGACATGGCATGACCAAATCCAACAAATACTTAAAGATGGACATGGTAAAAGTCGGAATAATCGGCGCGCGTGCATGAGTAGATCTATGAATGTAGATTCCTGCGAGATCTGAATGCAAAGATAGAGTGGTGTGGCGTTCTATCCTCTCTGCCTACCCTTACGGGAAACAGCGTGATAGTTTGTTGTTGTTGTAATTGTAAAAAAAAACATTTCTTTAGTGCCATAATTTAGAAAGAAAATACGTGAATACGTTTGTATGAATAAAGGTTGGACCGCGTTTCCTCTTAAGATAAAACATAATTAAGTATACTTTCAAAACTTTAAAATAATTCTTGAGGAAAAACCGTTCGGATAAACGTAAAAAAGATGCTGTAACTTTTCATTGCTAAGTAGGTACTTGTTTATGATTGAATTCGGTACCTAGGTACTCGTTTATGATTGTATTTCAAATCTAAAAATAATATATATTTAATTTAAGTAGGTACCTAATTACTTGTTTATGTTTGAATTCCAAAACATGAAAAAATGAATTGTTTTCAAATATAGAATTCTTTTAGAAAATGTCAAACTCTGCTCAGGTATGCACTTGAGTCAGGAATGCATTTTTTAAAAATGTATGGAAAAGCAGTTGATATTATTTTAGTATAACCAAAAATCAAGTAAAAAGAAATAAATGGGTAGAAATTATAAGGAATTCAATGAAATAATCTGACTGGAATCCATAAAAAAACGAATGCTGTCTGTAAATATTCAAAAACAAACTTTTTTAATACAGAAAAAAATAATAGTCATCCATTTTTTTTGTATTCTCAGCGAATGCAACCCTGATGATGAATAAAAAAAACATTTACGCTCCTAACTTTTTTTGTACTTAATAAATTGAAGATTTTATGAGCTTTAAACCTTTTCGCGGCAAAGATGTACATTTATCTGAAAACCGCACGTAAATCGGTCCGGTAGTTATCGAGTCCATCGAGGACAACCATTCGAACATTGCCTTTTATATTTTATATAAAGATAAATCGTTTTATTCCTTGAAGATTCCGTATATAATAAAAGTATCGTTTTTCAATTTCACTATGGCTTTTAATATAGCTTTATGTGCCATCGGCAGCAGGGAAGTGTTTAATGATAATGATTGAATGTAATTGATGAAAAATATTTATTATTTATGGCTTTAAGCTAAACTTAAAAGTAGGAAAAAGAAAATTTATGATAATGGGTAATAAAAGCTGTTTTTAAAAGTTATCAAAGTGTAAGTGGTTTTGATTGACTCTAAATTATCTTTAAAAAAAAAATACAGACTATGCGAGTAAGAAAATCTCAAAGAAGGTATCCCTATTAGGAAGAATTAGGAAACTAGACTAGACTTTAAAACCTCTCTGCTGATATTTAAAAGTAATATCGTTCCCCACATTGATTTTATTGCTCCAGTATTTTATATTTCAGTAAAGAGAGAGATCTTAAGAGACGATACAAAGACGGCGCTATACAATGCGAATTAGGCCGACAGTGTCTTTCTGTCAGCTACTAGTTTCCTGAACATTTTGTTCAATGTAACTTTCGTGGTTTATCCTTTGAGGTACAGGATGTATTTTTTAAGAAGAAAGAGTTATGTATAGGAATCAAAAGGTGCTTCGAAAATATCAACAAACATATTTCATTTTCAAAATTTTTTTGTTACATTAAATGTTGTTTCATCCAACGACATGGTACTCCGTATTCCTAAAACCTCATTTGAGGCTCCTCGATGAATTCACTGAATACCGAAACAGTACCTGGACAATGGAGTCTTTCTCCCCCCAGGGTTGGTCCCGGAACACAAGCGGAACTAAACACGCAATCATTAATTCTGTGGCCGGAATCAATCATCAACCCTAATTGGTAGCAAACCAACCGACACGGACTTGTGTTTCTACATCCCTCTGTTTATTTTCCAACCGTTCTCATGGTAATATTTTATATTTATTAAGTAGAGGAAAATAGACAAAAAGATTCGCATGATATAAAAATAACTGTAAAGTAAACCGCAAAAATAATAATTGATTAGTGGTTGCGCGAGTGGTTGGTGGGATTGAGTGGTTTGTGGCTGCATGGACCGCCAGTACATGAAGGCCCACCTATCCTATCTATCTTGTGATCTCCCAACTTGCAATGTTTGTTTATTCTCCTCATCTCAAGAGAGGGAGTTACTGACCACTGTCAAAAGAAGAAAAGCCTCATACTTTGGTCACATATTCCACAATGAGAAGTGAGCCCTTCTTCAACTTATTTTGGAAGGAAAGATAGAGGGCAGGCGGGATATGGGACAGAAAGGGGCATCATGGCCCGGAAATCTCAGACAGTGGTTCGGTGTGCCGGATGCAGCAGCGCTGATTAGGTTGACCCAAGATCGTAATGAACTCCTTGACTATGCGGATCTTTGCTATCCAGATGCTAACTGGGAATTTCTTTGATAAGTTAGAACGATTGCAGAATGTTTGTATACGTTAAATCATCGATTTTCACAAATTCCATTACATAACCAAATGTCGCACGCAACTACACTGGCTCAGTATCAAGCATAGAAGAAACATTCACATTCTATCACTTCTTCACAATATTTTAAATAATCCCACTTCACCTGTTTATCTGAGAGCGCTTTTTCAACCTCTATCACAATAAGGACTATCTCTTTGTTCTAGTAACGAGATGACCCTTTTAATACCCTTTCATCCCTCTAATTTTTTTGCCTCCTCTTTTACAGTAGTAGTTGCTCGATCGTGGAATAATCTACCCACTAATGTAAGAGGCGCCCCCTTCTTTATTTACATTTAAGTCAATATTGAAATGTCACTGTCTAAATATTCAAGTAGTTCCTTTATCCTTTTTCTTTCCTTCCTATGCCCTCTTCTCTTTTCATAGTATAGTTTTAATTTTTTAAATTTTTTTATTTTGTTAATCTTTGTTTTTAATTTTGTATAAAATTGTAAGATTCAATATGTCCATGTAGGTACTTGTAATTTTCTCAAACTGAACGGTTTGGGTAGGTAGGAAGAAATTGCCATAAGACAATATGCCTGCCCTTATGTATATATATTGTATATGTATATAAAGTGTTAAATAAATTCAGAACGATGGTCGCCAACCTCCGGTAAAAGCGGCAAAATACGAAGGAAAGGAAATAAACGTTGATAAGTTTTGAATTGTGTAAATAATAAGAGATAAAAAATATTGATAAATGAATAAAGACCGTTTGTCGGCCTCGAAGTACAGTGGTCAGCGCATTTGCCTACCATGCAAGAAGTCTAGGGTTCTAATCCCGTCACGGTTGGTATGAAATATTTATTTAAAAGGGTTTTTTCACACTGGAATGTTTCACAGTCCCTGGACTGCTACCTGAAGCGTAAGACTGATCTTCTTACCTTCATGTAATAAAATTGATGAAGATACGCTGCGATTGGTGTACCGAGCCAGTGCCTTATGTACCATTTGGTGCGGAAAGGGAATGATAATGATAATAAAATTTATTTTTTTGCTAATTATTGGAAGCATAAAAAATACTATCATTTTTGTAATTTTGAATTCCCGGAACGTTTCTTCCATTGGCCACGCCGCTAATACGTCACGATTCATGTTTATTTGTTTCTGGCCATTGAAAGTTGTTCAGAACAATATCACGAGTCTTGACGTCACAACAACCAAGGCCACACACGTCGCATTTTTCTAGCAACGAATTTTTATCAAATTTATTTTTTACATTTATGTATGAAAACATTTCTCCACTATATCCATATTGATTTTAAAAATATAATTAATCATTCTAAATCCATTTCATATATTTTTATCGCTATTCAGTTTGTGTATGTAAATGTTATCAACTATAAAATACCAAAATTTTGTAAATGGGGTCTAGAATTCCAACCGTCCGTGCGCTTAGTAACTGCAAGACGTGTTGTAATCTTATTCCTTTTTAAATATTTACTATCATTTTTTTATATTTTTTTAGTTATTTCATTACTACACTAAACTCCATTGTCTATTAAAAAAAGTGGAAATATGGACGAGATTTCTTATCGTCAATGCGCTCTGTAGCTGCAAGACGTGCGATATATTCACCTCATCCAACAACACCATACTATAATAAAAATTGTACAATTTAGTAACATGCTACTTTTAAATTATTGAGTTTTAAAATATTCTTTAACTCTTAGAAGACTGTGATAAATAATCCCTTTGCGCGCGGTGATGTAACATCGTGTTACCACTAGTAAAAGACGGAATAATTTAAAGTTCAAAAATTGAAAAAAAAAAACATGGAGACAAACTGTTTAATAATCCCTTTTCCATTATTTGTGCCAATAAACATAAAATTTAGCCCTGTTATAGTAAAATAAATTAATAATCATAAATACGCCGCTCAGATTACGCGCGTGCGTTTCCCACCACTGTTATCAACCGGCTGAAATCTGAATCTATTTTACACATTACTTAGTTTTGTTTTTGTCTCTTTCACACTAACACCTGCCATAGAACAGAGTTTCTGTCTTCCTTGTGATGAGTTCTGTCTTCGTGCTCTTTCTTATACATATGTGTTGCTGAATTAGCGGACACTTTTTTTTCGCGTAGCGAGGATAAATATTTTTTTGTATTAATATCCAGCATAGTTGTAAAAAATTCACTTTCCAAATCCGGTGTGAAAATGTCCATTTGAAGATTACAAAAAATACGCATTCATCATTTTAAAAAATAAGAGAGATATATCAAGTCTTGTGTCCTATGTCGACTAGTGTGACATCACAGACACACAAGAGTTAATCAAATAAATATGTATGTACATTTTCTAATACGTTTAACTAGTTCACTAATATGGTTTTTCCATTTAAGTTTTGGTCTATGTATATTTTTGAATTCACATACATAAATACATTTAAATTCATTTGTTTGGCTTCTTTTTTTTTCAAAAATATTTACACAATAGTCTTAAAATTAAAATCTTGCTGAATAAAATATATAAAATAAAAATAAATAATATATCGCTTCGATTTTTTATACTTGACTATATTAATCATAATTTTATTTTTAAGATTAAAAACTATCATTTATTTATTGTACTGCGCCCTTGAGGCGATTTTCACAAAAATGGAGCTGGATAAATTATGCGACTGAAATAATAGCAATAAAAATCAGTTTACTTTGAGAAGCTCTGAGCTTACCTCAGAATCGAGTAGTATATAGTATATGCTATTTGGCTATGGGCAGATGGGTAGGCCATATTTCAGCTTTTCAGGAATTCAGTTAGTGTTTCAGGAATAATGAAGGGCCACGGGGATTTTCAGATATTTACGATTATCGTTCGCGATTTGCAGTCGAAAAGGATTTAGAGAAGTCTCTAGGCCTAGATTAGACATTTTGCAAATAAGTGAGAAGTAAGAATTATGAAGACGGTGAGTAAATAATTTCAACAATGCTTGAGTATGTCCAAATGCTTGCAGACTGGCTGGGTTTCCTCCCAGGGAGTTATTCATATTTAAATTTATTTCAACAGAGAAAGAAAAAAAATTGAGAAGGGAATTATTATTATTATTATGTATAACTTATATAGCGCCATTTTCGTAATATAATACCTCAAGGGCGCTTTACATAGTGATTCCATAGTTTTATTTTTATTTTTATTGAAGCTTTTAAATTTGTAATTTAATTAAAACAATTTATTTTGTTGTCACATGCAACGGATTTATTCAAATGGTTTAGAGAACAAGTGGGTTTTAAATTTTTTCCGAAACATCACTTCACTCTCACAGTTTCGCACCACTGCTGGGAGAGCATTCCATGCCATAGGGCCTGCGACCGCAAATGCGCGTTCATTAAATTTAGTGCGCTGTTTGCGTAGAGGTATAATAACTTTTCCTCTCGCCGTAGACGTAGCTGATCTGGAATGCATAGTTCCCTTAGATAGTGACTTATACATAAGAATATGGAAGTCTAGGCATATATAGGGCTTATGACTTGTCATTGGCTAGTTTAAGTAGCCGCTTTACAGACTGTGTAACAGTCACCATTCTGCCTACATGGGCAAACATTTGAACATCCATATTTCCTCAACTCTTCCATCTGTTGACTTTTGTGAAGTAAAAGAGCTGAAACCTTTATCACGTGGGTGAGATTTATCCGGCTACAGTCAGTCTGCAAGCATTTCGACATACTCAAACATTGTTTAATTACTACCTGGTAAAAGAAGAAGTATAAAAATGGGAAAATTGTTTTCAGGCCTTGCCTAGTAGGTGATTTGGTTCAGCCGGATGAAACTCACCCACGACATTGAAATATTTATGTATTGTTACAAAAAAACTGCGTTAAAATTCCCATGTAACTATTTAATAAAAAAAATGACCCCCCTATTTTAAACCCTTTCAGACGCCGCTGAAAAGAACATTGGTGCAAGTCATAATTTTACAAAATGGTAAATGTTACACAGTGTGTAAAATGGCAACTTAAACTAGCCATTGAAAGCCAGCATCAAAAGCCCTTTAAATGCCTAGACTTCCAGATTTCCTTCTCAAAAATGTTTTTCATCTCTGTTGCAATAAATAATAACTCCCTAGGGAGTAAATCCAGCCTGTCTGTAAACATTTGGACACACTCAAAACATTGTTGGAAACCAAAACCTAAGTTCATTAGTAAATACCTTTCCTAATTAATTAATTATCTTTAAATTATTAAAACAATTTTTACTTAAAAACTTTGGCGTTCCATGCTTACAATTTTAAATAAGTTTACTCTAAATGTCAAAAGACGTAATCTGCTGTTAAAAACGTTACTATATTTCAATCATAAAAACTTTTAAGAGTATTATATTTATATCAGAAATATCGAATATGGAAAAGTATTTTTTTTAATATTTTTTAACCACACGATTTAAAATAAACACAGTTTTAAAATGCCAAAATTGTGTAATTTTTCTCATTTAAATTAGCCCAACTAAATTGAGTTATTAAAAATTTTCCTAATTATATACCTTAATTAAAAACATTCACGAATTTTCGGTTGCAAAGCAGGCCTGAAATTTTAAAGTACTTACTTATTTATCTCGAGAATGTCCTTAATACAATACCGCCTCCTTAACAAATAATGGCTTCTGTATTCAAAACCTTAATGGGACTTTCATATGATATCATATTTTTTTTCTAAGCATTAACTTTGTGGTCAAACATTTTAATTAATGTTATTCAATATTAGTACTACCGGTTTAAAGACATACCCGTCTCTTCATCAGGATAATCACTAAACCAACAAGCAATACTAACGAAATTACAAAACATAAATTGCATGCAGAGTCTGGATTGTAAATTGAAATTGAATTGGATGCAAAAATCACCACGAGGGTGAGCCGATATTTTTTTTCCTGAATTTTGAAATGAAAGGGGACTAAAAAGTTGCCTTTTAGATTACTCGGAATGCAAAAATATTAAAAAAATTTTTTTTACTACTTTTGGCCCTAAACCAGAGCTTGTAGTTTTAGAAATAGTCGATGCGCTAAACCAGCTTTCATTTCGTATTTAAGTAAGAAAATCAGTCCAATTAAATTTCATAATGTGAATAAAACCTTATTGAATAAGCGTCTAAAGGCGTGAGTCACACTTTGTTTTGCAATAAATGGGTAGCATTGTTTTGATGAGCCTTTGTTTTGATGTACAGTGTAATCAGCGTCGCCAACTCTACCGGTTTTAGGAGCAATCTGCCGATCTATCGAATGTGATGTAATTCTGGTGAATATCTTGGACAATTGGTCACGTTCATGACATAATTAGCAGCTACCCTTTTACCCCTTACGACTACCCCCAACACTGCTCACAACGATTTTTAATCTGTTTGTTATATGCAAAATTGTAAACAAACGTAAAAACCGTTTCCTTTATTTGCCGCAATAGTAACAGTTTAATTAGTTTTTAAAAAACAGTTTTGAATCTACCAATTTTAGCTTGATGGAAGTTGGCAACTTTGAGTGTAATAGAGTCAACCATTAAACCACCTTTAAAAATCAACCTTTTTGAAAACTTCTAGTTGAGGGTTAAAAGTAGTACGGAATATTTTTTTATGCATTCCGAGTTATCTAAAAGGAAACTTTTTAGACCCCTTTCATTTCGAAATTCGTAAAAAAAAAGTATTGGCCAACTTGAACACCGCACATGATTTTTTGCTATTTACATTTTAAAAACCAAGCACGCGGATCATTTGTTAAATGAGCTTTAATACGTAATAATCCACAATGTCATATAACAGTGTCATATAATCAGTGTGTATCAGTTAATTTTTTTCAGAATACGGTTTTCAAATTTAACATACTTTTAAAAAATACAATTTATAACATTTCTTGATTTAAATTTTAACGAAAAGGTTTTAAACTTTTTACCAAGCTCTTTCTCGTACCATTTATAATATAATTACAAGTTTTAAACAATTATTTTTTATACTTATGCACCGACACACACGCACCCTTTCCCTCATTCATTCCCACACGCACATGTACCCTCTCCCTCATTCATTCCCACACGCACATGTACCCTCTCCCTCATTCATTTACGCATACACACATTCAAATACACATGTATACAAACGTCACACATATACAATTACGTAAACTATTTTCTTATATATTATGTGTCATTAGATTTACAGTGGATTTTTTTAATTCGCTTTAGTATTGTTAATAGATTTCTACTTACTTTGTTTATGTAATAGCTGTAAAAATCCCAAATATAATGAAATAAAATAACCCGTATATGCTTTATCTTAAAATAAAGGTAGATCATTTTATCCCGATTGTTCATTTGAGACCGGTCTCCCCTAATAGTTCATACTTTTAGTTAGCTAACCATATCAAGATCCAACTATAGAAGCAAATTGAATAAGTGTTATGCTAAAACTAACCACAAAACACTGAGCGAGATGGAAGTGCGGTTAGTAAGCGAAACATTGACAATACTATAGTTTGTGAAGTAAGATCGTAGCGCGCGGGTAACTTGAACAATGGAAAACTTGTACTAACAATGTTTGCTCCCAGAATAGCTTCAATCTTCTCGGTCTAGTCAAACATCCCCTGTAAGACGCTACGTGCATAAAGCGAATTCAACATTCAATATAATTATATTCAATAAAATGAATGAAACATTTGCAATGAAGCATATATCTAAAAAATAAAAAGCTAAAGGTATTTAAAAATAGAAATAAACGTATTTGTTTATAAATTACCTTAAATCAGTACTGTTACTCAATGCGAAAAAGGAGGAAAAAGGAAAGAAGATGAGATTAAGGAAGAGAAAGGAGATGTTTCTTCAGGCGTGATTTAAACAGAGATACTGTAGTAACATCTTTGATGATGGATAGGAGATGATTCCACAGTCGAGCCGCATGAAAACTATTTGAGTTAGAGAAGAAAAAGGAATTGTGGATGCGTATTAAGAGAGTGCTCTGAGAATTAGAACGAAGAGGTAAACCATGAACTGATAAGCGTTGAAATTTTTCACGCAGGTTGATAGGAGCGTTAGGACAATGAAGTTCTTTGAACAGAAGTCAGAGGGAGTGATAGTCTCTCCGCTGTCAAATTTTGAGCCATTTTAGTTGCCTACGATAATCAGAAATGTGGTCATATTTCCCAAGACCAAAAATGCACCTTATGCATGTATTCTGAAGTCGTTCAAGTTTATCGATAGCTCCCAGTTTAAATCAGTCATGGAAACATCAGCGTAATCTAGAATGGGTAGTAGTAATGCTTGTACTAGAGTGCGGTTAGTAATAATGGGTAAGAATTTTTGCAACCCTCTAAGTGAGTGTAGACTGAAAAATATTTTGCATTCAATCTGCAGTACCCTGTAAGGGCGTAGTGATAACCTTCACTTTATTTGGTTGAAAGCAAGACTTTTGCGAGTACTCCTTTATCAGCAGGTTTGTTCTGTAACAATTTAGTTTCTTTAGTTCGTTCGTTCGTTATATATCCATCTCACCCTAACGCAATCAAAATTGTATTTTGCTCCCGTTCTGTCGGATCATATATAGTAGGTAAATTATTCAACAATCATGCAACTACTACTCTGAAAGAGGACGTAAGAAAATTAAAGCGGTGAGAGGGTATTAGGAGGGTTCTCACGTTACTAGAACGAAGAGATAGTCCATGTTGTGATAGAGGTTGGAAGAGTTCTCTCAGATAAACAGACAAAGTGGGATTATTTGTAATATTGTGAAGAAGTGTAAAAAAATAAAAAAATGGGATTAAAAAAGAAACAATTAAAAGCAACTTAAAAAAAACAATAAATTTAAGTTAATTTAAAAAACATCTTCAAAAATAATGACACATTTTAGTAAAAAAAGCAATTTATAATTTTTTTAAGCAATTCTAAAAGTAATTCAAAGTATATTGAATTTCTACTGACATTTCTTGGTGGAACTGCCTTAATTATAAAAATATTTTTCTTAGAAATAAACCGCTTAAAGAATTGCCATGTTAAAATAATAATAAACGATCAAGTAACACACGTCCATTTTCCATTATTGTATCCACAATATTTTAAGTTTGTCCAAATTTTTGTAGACGAGGACTGGATTCAACTCCCTGGGGAGCTGTTCATATTAAAATATTACAACAGAGATGAAGAACGTTTAAGAGAAGGTAATATAGAAGTCTAGGCATCTACGGGCTTATGACCTGTCAATGGCTAGTTTAAGTGGCCACTTTACACACTGTGTAACATTCACCATTCTGCCCATATTTGAACATCTATATTCCTTCAATTCTTTCATCTGTTGATGTTTGTGAAGTTAAAAAGTATTAGGAAAAAAAATATTTATGAAGAAAAAAACATATTAAAATTTAAAATAATGGTCAAGACATATGTGATAATCAATTTGTAAATTAAATATATTTGCAATGTTATTATTAGAACACACATAACAATATGTGTGCCCTACTTTAAGATTTAAATAAATAAATAAAACAGCTGAAACCTTTATTTATGCGGGTGAGATTCATCTAATTGAATTATTTCACCTACATACTAGGCAACGCCTGAAAATATTATTTTTTCAATTTCTATACTTCTTCATGGACCAGGTTATTTAATTATATAAGATATGGTATCTTATTTTTGATTCTACTAAAGAAAAATAAATAATTTTAAGAGTGATTTTAGGCAAAATAAAAGGTAACTTATAAAACATACTCACAAGAGTCCGCAATCGATCACAAAGTTTAAATATATGACGATCCCATTTAAAATTATGATCAATAAAAATACCCAAATACTTATACTCCTCCACAAATTCTATGAGTTCACAATTAAATTTAGAATGGTGAATGTTACACAGTGTGTAAAGTGGCCACTTAAACCAGCCATTGACAGGTCATAAGCCCTGTAGATGCCTGGACTTCTATATTACCTTCTCTTTAATGTTCTTCATCGCTGTTGTAATATGTTAAAGTATTTTTGCATTACTGTAATATTTTATGTAAGTTTAATTAGATATATAAATAAATAAATCATCGCCTCCTATACAACCAGTCTTTTATTTTGTAAACAAATCTAAGATTATCATTATCAGATCCAGTAAAATCGCAGTACGTTCACTAATTTACTGCAGTGGCTTGAGAGGACGGAGCATACCTCCCTAGACCTATCTCAAGCCTCCTTGGGGTAATCGATCGGCCGAGGGTGCTCCGCGTAGAGTGGCGAGAAGGGGTGGTAAGAAGTATGAAGACAGGTGTAACAGGTAGCGGGAGGGAAGTTGAGAGAAATTTCTAACTATACACAGAGTTTACACCTGTTTTAAATGTACCGTTAACCATCAAATAAACTACAGATTTTTGCACATTTTCTTTTTATAATTTTTTTTTGCGTTCTTACGATTGACCCAATTGGAGGTCATTTAAAAAAATGTAAATAATAAATTTTACGAACAGATTTTTCTATTTCTACCGGTTTCGAGACGTACCCATCTCATCGTCAGGACACCAATTTAACCAATATGCATAACCCACTCGGCCTCGCGGTGTAGTGATCAGCGCGTTTGCTTACCATACAAAAGGTCTCGGGTTCGATTCCCGACATTGATGACATGAAAAAGTGTGTTTTTACACTAGAATATTTCATTGTCCCTGGATTGGCACTCAAAGGCGTAAGACTGAACATCTTACCTTCATGTGACAAAATGATCGAGATACACTGCGATTGGTGTACCGATGCAGTGCCCTATGCACTATTAGGTGCAGAAAGGGAATGATGATGACACTTTCACCATAGTCGTTTTACAAAAATATTTAAGAAAGGATAGCTTTAAAAAATAATGTTTCTTTGATTAATCAATCAAAATCAAACAACCTTTCAATACAGCCCGTTAGACGATATTCTATTGTAATAGTTACCCTCTAAATATTAAACCCACGCCCCTCCCTTCATCCCCTCCCTCTTTTTTCAACTATTTCTCCCATAACATAAATTTTTTCATAACTTAATCAGTGCATGTAAGGGCTGGTTTTTAAAATGCATGTCGTGTTGGTTTTATATTTTTTAGCAACAACTATGGTTTAGGGTATAGTGGGTTTTACATGTTGATTTAATTGATGTCCTGACAAAGAGACGGGTACGTCTCCAAAACGGTCGGTATGTAGTTATTTACAAATATTTAATAACATTTACTAAAGAGTTTGATCACAAAGTAAATGCTTAAAATATTAATTAAATCTACTTATTTTTTTATATAATAGCTGTAAACATCCCGAATACATAAAATAAAATGAAATAAAACAAAATAAAATAAAATGCGGCCTTTGTGATGTAGTGGTCAAAACGCTTGACTCACACTCGGGAGGTTCCGGGTTCGATTCCCGGTGAAAACACAAAAATTAAATGTGATTTTTCTCAAGCCTAGGTGTTATGTAATGTGATTTACCACTGTAATTGGGCCTCTTGGCCTGTTGTGGTGCAAAAAAAAAAACAAAATAATCAGAAATATGGTTTTACGTAAGACTTGTTTATTTGTTTATCATACGGAAATACTTGCCAATTCTATATTACTAATTCAATAATTATAATGAAGCTACAGTACATTTTAAAATAAACTCTTTGGATAATAGACGACAGATTGCTGACTGAATGTTTCTATTTAAGCTTTTAAATGGTATTTACCATGCCCCCAATTTACTAAGTTTAATTAATATCCATGTAACTTTTAAACGTACCCGTCACATCAAATTAGTTTACTGCACCGATGTAAACACTGATGCAGCAAAAAATTCGTGCATTCGTAGAATATGCAACTTATATAATAATATTATTAGAGCCAATGCAAGTGATGTCTTCAACTTGAATAATAATAAATTCAAAAGGGAAATCAGCGACAGCATGCAGGCATTGTCACCGTTGGTGAGTAGTAGGGTGTCCCAGAAAAATTAAACTTTTATTTTTTCAATGCATACCCTCTAATTTTGTTTGAATGATGTCAAAACACTTATAAATAAAATTTCACGTAAATTGAATCACGGCAACCCGTGCCGACTTGCATCGGACTATCGATAAAATTGTTCAAAATTTTGAAGAAAAAAGACAGATCAGAAATGCTTATACGTTTAATAAAGGAAGATAAACTATGAAAGGAAGAAGAGTCTTCATACGAGTCAAAATATGTAAGAGATTTACGATCCAGAAGTTTAAGGAATCTATTCTGTATTCTATCTAGTTGTTATATATAAATTGTATATCGAGAATTCCAAACAACAGATGCAAACTCAAAATGGCTGCGAACGTATGCATTATATAAGATTTTGAGGGATGCGGTTGTTTGAAATGGTTGAGTGGTGCGTATAATAAAGCTCAGATTTTTGTAAGCCTTATTTATAGACGCCTGAATATGGGAATCAAATAAGAGTTTTTCATCCATAATCACACCTAAATCTCTCAGCTCGTTTTTCCGGACAAGACAATAACCATCAATTGCATAGTTATATAATTTGAGAGAATAATTTCACAGTTACAGAAATGACCCGCGCATTCGACATAACATGAATATTTGACGGTGCGCGTGTTTAATAGTACTCTAGATAACATCTAAAAAAACAGATAAATAGGCCCTTACATAAGTTGAGTGAACAATTTTGTAAAAAATATTATAAAACCTAATTGCATTGTATTTTATCTAGTTGTGATATATACATTGTATATCGAGGATTCAAAACAACAGATGCAAACTCAAATTTATGACGTATTACGTATATTGATAATTATAAGAAGAGATAAGAGAGTTAGTTTGAGATCATTTTTAGTCTAATTTTAAGTACGTGTTATGTTAAAACCGTATTATTGTATATGACTGTAGATTTCAATAAATAAATTGAAAAATTAAAAAAAGACCAAAAGTATACCCAATATGTTTTTGAAGTTAACAACATAAATAAGTTATTAACAGATCACCTAGAATTGACGATAAAGAGTTACCCGAACTTTTTAAAAAGCAAGGGTGCCTGTCCGTAAATACTATTCTATGGCTTAAATTTGCTACTAAATACCGATTTGATAGTAGCTACCAGAAAAAGCATTTACATTCACATAATACAAGGCTAGCACAACGCGACAGCTTGTCAGTACCGAGGTTTGTAAACAAGTATGGCCAAAGAACACATCATTATACAATTACTCAAATTTTTAATAAGATTCCTAAGATGATTTTTAAAAAAATGTTGACAAAGCTTTTAAGAAAAAAATAATTAAATGGTTAATGTGTAACAAAGCTTTATATTGATAATCATTTAATGTCATCTATTTTTATAAATAAATTTTGCGTAAAAATTAGGTTTGCTTTTAGTTCTTAATAATGTTTATATTACTTTTTAAATTTATATATTTTCTCTAATGAAACCTGCTGACAAGCCGGTTTCGCGGTTTGGTGGGTTTCATTATTTTTCCTTTTATATTTTCTGTTCATGTTTTTACTTTCTTTAATAAAAAAATATATTTTTTTTTAAAGTCGTTTAAGTTTGTGTTAAGTTGCTCACAGATGCAGTTACTCACCCTTGAGGAATTATATTACTAAAATGGCGCTATATACGTTCTCCATAATAATAATCACAGCTTTAAGCTGTCAGTCATGGAAACATAAGCGTAATCTAGGATGGGTAGTAGTAATGCTTGTACGAGTGAAAAAAATACACCGAACTTCCTCATTACGCCATTGGGGGAAACAGAAGTCCGTGGCATTATGTCTGGCGTGGTCCCGCGGTATATTATGGGCCGTAATGCAGGGCTGTCCAAATCAGGTATTCCGGGCCTATACAAATAACTTATCACTTCGTCTTTATACGTCTAAAAAATTTCAAGGAAAAATAAAAATGCAGGGATGTAATTTTAATAATGTAATCAATTTTCCGTTAATATTTTTTTACAATAAGGAATTCCACTGTTTTCTATTTTTTTTTCTATAAGCGTACCATTTAACTAAGCAAAAATATTTTTTTGTGCGTTATTTACAAATATATGATTTTTTAAAGTTACGTTTATCAAATACCGCGCCAAATGACTGTAATCAGTGTGTCACTTTTCAGTAGTGACGTCATGAAACGGTTGGCGTTCTTACTTTCACTGACCGAGGTAAGTTGTATTTCTCCAGCCAATAACAAAACTGACAAGAATCTATGGAATATTGATTTGAGTACTTCATTTAGTTGAACGTAATTTGCTCATTTCTATGTTATGGTTGTTTTTACGAACGCTTTGATTAAGAAAAACCGAGAAAGTTGACATAATCTCTGGGTTATATTGCAACAAAGTATTATTTGCCGGATTTCAGGTCGTAGATCGTAATCGAATTAATCGCCGCCAAATCACCAATCACCAATCACAACTTACTCTTTTTTTTCTATTGTCAAAACGTTCCTTACAAGGTGCGGGGGCTTTAAAGCGGAAACCGGAAATACTAAACGTAGATATAAGGAGTGACGTCATTATTTACGATGTTAAAATGAATACTATTTTCAACATTTTTAATTTATTTTTGGGTGCGCTTTTGAGATATTTCATCCTACTTCAAAATGTTTAAATATTCACGTGTACACGAAAACATTTTTAAAATTTAATTCCGGGTTGGGCTGGAATTCCTCATTCTCTCAATATTAACTCTTGTGTGACTTTGATGTCACTCTAGTCGACAAAAGACACAAGACTTGAAATATCTTTCTTATTTTTTTTAATCACACCCAAATCGGGTGTGATCAAATCGAAAAGCAAAATTTGTATAACTATGCTAAACATTAATACAAAAAATATTTCTCCTTGCTACGCGAAGAATTAATGTCCGCTAATTCAGCAACACATCTATACATATACCTTATACGAGAGAGAGCATGAAGATATAATTTATAACAAGAAAGACAGACGCTGTTTTGCGGCGGGTGTTGTCTAAAACAGATTCAGTCTTCAATCGGTTGATGACAGTGATGGGAGATGCACGCGCATAACATAAGCGGAGTATGTGTGATTTTTAATTTATTTTGCTTTAACATGGCTAAATTATTTGTTTATTCGCATAAATTATATAAAAAGAATTATTAAACAGTATGTCTCAATGTTTATGTAAAATAAAATTTGTGTTATTTTTCAAGTTCAAAGTTCATTAATCAAATTACTCTTATTAAATGACACTTTATATATCTACTCTGTTGTGTCAATCGATGTTTCCGCGTGTTTAATAAAATTTTAGAGAAATTGTCTTTTTTTTGTTTTTAATATAATTATTTATCATTTGGGGGATTATATTTTTCGCAATCTGGCGACATTACGCGACAACTTCACGCGCGCATGCGGCAAAAGTGGGGGGATTCGAACACAGTCCAATGTATTCAAATATGATTCTACGCTCCTTCTAGACCAGTGGTCTCCAAACTCAATAAGGATGTGAGCTACTTTCTGAAATTGAACTTGTCTGATGAGCTAACCATACAAATTCTCTCTTTATAGTTTTTTATCATCGGCCCTTATCGTACCATACATAATATTTAATATTAATTTTAATAAATTAGAAAATCAGATTAACATAATTAATTGATGACTTATCACTGTTTAATTTTAAAGGAAAAAATATTATGTATGCCGACGACATTTGACTATTCTATAAAAGTCAAACAGACGTATTAACCAACAATGACATAAACGAAGACCTTACTATGTTGACTAAATAAACAAACACAAATTTACTTACAATTAATGAAAAAAGATAGAGAAAAAATGACATAAAGTAGATGCTTATATAAATAATGAACAACTAACTGAAATTGAACATGTTAAATACTTAGGACTAACAATAGACAAACAATTGACATGAACAATTCATATTAACATTTTACTCAGCAAAGTGGCGACATTATCGAGTCTTTTTTCAAAAATTAAATGTAACTGAACTCTTCAAACTAGAATCCTTAAAATTTATTCATAAATAAGCCACTGGTGTAATTGTAGACGAAAAATTAAAACTTGTAAAAAATTGTAGTAAACATGGTCATAATACAAGAATATCATATGCAACCTTTTAAAACGAGAAAAGGACCATCGAGACTGATAAACCATGGACTGAAATTATACAATAAACTACCAGACAAAACTAAACAAAAGACTCAGACAACCTTTACAAAGGATGTAAAAAAATATTATTATGAACAGTAGAATGTGAATTTTAAAAGTAAAAATATTTTGTTAAATGTATGTAACCCGTAAGAGTTTACGAATAAATAAAAAAATATATACAATAAAATATAAAATGCATACTTTAAATATTTATTTATGAACAAAATAATAATTGAAAATGGGTGTGTAAAAATAAAGAGTAAAAATAATTAGTGAAAAGAATGGCATTCATTTTCCTCCACAATTTTTTCAATTCTCGGTGAGTACCTTGCTACTCCCAATCGAATGCAATTATCAAGATGTACATCTGTTTGTCTGTTTCTATATTTACTCTTAACAGCCTTCATAGTGGAAAACGTTCACAGCAACCTTTAAAGTATGTCGTTGAAATTTAGCAATTTTTTTTTACTATCGGAGTTCAATAATAAAATTTACTAGGCAAATTTAATATCCTACGCGAGCCACCGAAAAAGCCTCGGCAAGCTACCGTGTGGCGATCACTGCTCTAGACTATTCTTGAGTCTATGGGTATGTCAATTTTTACATTCCAATAACTATGAAGAAGCTGCAGTACATCACAAAATCGATACCTTACGATCTAGAAGAATCACCAATGATACCGTTTTCCTTTACAAAATATGCAATAACAACTTAGATTGCCCTCAACTGATTGAGAAAATTAAAATTCGTATTCCTCAACGAACAACTCGGCTGCAACAATTATTTCATGTTGGTATTTCAAGCACGAGTAATAATAAGAATGCATCTTTGCCTAGAATTGTAAATAATTACAACACGGTTTTTGCTGAAATAGATATATATTTCCTCACTTTAAACTAATTTAAAGAAAATGCTAGAACCGTTATTAAAAATAATAATTATAATTTAATCTAACTGTACCTACTTAATATTTTATTTTTTTGTACACTTTAATATTGTAATTATTTTCTCTTGTTTGAAAGAAGAAAGAAGGGAGGACAGATAGCTCCGTATGGATCCGCCGGCGAAACGATTTTTAAGCCCGAGTAAACAAAAAACTTTTTCTTTTATTTTTTAAATTATTTCATTATTATTGTAATATTTTATTTATTTTTTACGCGTGGAATAATGCGGAGTGGCTATTTCAATGTACGCTTTTCTTCTTCTTTTTTAAACATTGTATTTAGTAATGTATAGAAAACTATAATTGAACGTAGTTATGCAGAAAGCAGCCAGTCGACAATTTTGAAAAAATGCGATATTAATGTTATCAGGTGCAGTAAGGTCAATTCTATGTTCTGCTAAAAACAGCCAGACCGCTTTTATACAAAAGACTGTATTAATCACCTTCTGAAAATGGTGTCGATTACAAAAACGACATTTTTCAATTTGCTAAAAACATCCACTGCACTAGAAAAATCTTATGGTTCTTCAAAAATCATTGAAACTCAAATACATAATAAGATTCTCGTTTGTCATATAAGAAAACTAATGTTTTCATTGTTTATCATTTGTTAAAGTCAAAACATTCCAACTGTTGCGTAAATTGGATTATTCAGTTTTTTCACAAAAGTGCTATTATCTCAGTTTCACTTTTCTATGGCTGGCTGCTTTCTGCATAACTACGTTCATTTGACCTATAATTTTGGTTTATTTGTGAATATTTATTTTTTGTTGTAATGGCTGTTGTTTTCTTTTAATAAATAAAATAAAAATAAATAAAATAATCATATAATGTTCTATAAAATGAATTTCGTAAAAGGAAAATTTTTGTAGTAGATGGAGATAGTTTGAAACAGGTCGAAGAATTTGTATATCTGGGTAGTATGTTTACTAGAGATGGAAATATGGACAAGGATATTGAAAGGAGGGTTAGTGCCGGTAACAGAGTTAATGGTGCCTTAAAGTCTGTCGTAGCAAATAAGTGTCTATCGCAAGAGGCTAAATTAGCAGTTCATAATGGAGTTCTGGTACCAACCCTAATGTATGGAAGCGAAGCATGGAGTTGGAAAAAAAGGGACGAAAGTAGACTGAATGCTGTTGAAATGCGATCCCTCAGGCGAATGTGCGGAAAAACAATGTATGATAGGTGCCCTAATGTCGAAATTAGAGCAGAATGCAAGGCTGAGTTAAGCATTATCGACAAAATTAAGAAAGGTCTTTTGCGATGGTTCGGTCATGTGGAGCGAATGAATGATGAAAGAACGGCTAAAAAGATTTATGATGCGAATGTGTCTGGTTGTAGAAGTCGAGGAAGGCCGAGAAAGACATGGCATGATCAAGTACAACAAATTCTTGAAAGTGGTCATGTGAAAAGTCGGAATAATCGACGTGCGTGCATGAGAAGATGTATGAATGTGAAGGAAGCAAAGGAAGTGTGCCAGGACAGAGTGGTGTGGCGTTCTATCCTCTCTGCCTACCCCTCCGGGGAAATGGCGTGATGGTGAGTTAGTTAGTTAAAATGTTTGTATCTACGGTAGATGGAAAACAAGCCGCGGGCCGAGCTTTAGACTGCCATGCTGTAATGTATCGTAATGTTACCAGACATTATTCTACTCCGAAGAAGGTTTTCTTCGGATCCGCGTCGCGTGTCCGAGTACTATGTACGGTCAAGGTCACTCCGCCATCTTGTTACAGTCGTTTGTGTGGTGGCTAGTGGCGAGTTACCTAACCTCACTTACTGAAGTAATGATCATTTCTTTGTCGAACGAATTGATCGCATTTAACAACTCCCATTCTTATCACTGACGTATACTGCCCTCATAAGCAAAAGGGCAGCTTTTCGACAAAAGTCACACAGTGAAATATTTATTTATCTTCAGAAAATTTTATTGAGGGTGACAGACAAATTGACTGTTTGGACTTAGGTTGCTCTGACAGCGATTGGGGCATTGCTTTCACTGATATCAGTAAAAGTAAATTATAAAAAAACGCGAATTTTTAGAAATAATAATTTAGCATTCGTCGGTGAACGTTTTGGTTTAAATATCAATCGAAACAAAACTAAACTTACGGTTTTTAGCCGAGAGAGTCATCTAAATGTAAATCTCCAACTCAAAGGTATCAATATTGAGATAGCGAAACAGTTTAGGTACTTATCATCACAGTACAGAAATCTTATCACCCCTTAACTTCACAAAAATCAACAGATGAAAGAGCTGAAGTAATATAAATGTTCAAATATGGGCAGAATGGTGAATGGTGAATGTTACACAGTGTAAAAAGTGGCCACTTAAACCAGCCAATGACAGGTCATAAGCCCTGTATATGCCTAGACATCTATATTGCCTTATTTAAAATGTTCTTAATCTCTGTTGTAATCTGTTATTGTTAACAGCTCCCTAGGGAGTTGAATCCAGTCCTTGTCTGCAAAGGTTTGGAAAAGCTCAAAATATTGTTAAAAATTAAGACATTAAATACTTTTATTCGTGAACAACAACAAATGAAATATTTTTTATTCGATCGATTTACATTGATCAATTTGTCCCATCTCTGATATTTTTGCAAAATGACGTAACCGTGTAAGAACGTTGTTAAAGGTTAGGTTTATTTTAGTTTTAAAGCTGATTTTATATAATTATGTTGATTTATATGTCAAGCATTGTATTAAAAAATAATTAACATGCCAGAAACGAATGATTTTTCGTGTGTCAATATAAATCACTACTTAGACGTTACTACAAAGTTATGTCGTCACTTTTGCTGACAACTTTCATTCTAATCAAGCTATATTTTAAGGACTACAGTTACGCCCAAACCATACTTTGTTAGCTTATTTCGTGCCCTTAACAATTATCATTGTTATAATCACTGGTGCATAATAAACAGACACGGTAATTCCTTAGTAACAGAATCTCATATATATAAAAGCAAATATTAATATTGCGTTGCTCTCGACGTGACAGTTCTAAATGAAGAGATAACAAATCACGATAAAGGTGCAAACATTCGTGTGAGTAAAGAAATTGACATATTTGTGTGAAACTCGTAACCATAACTACGACACTGGCTGTCGCTATTGTTATTTTGCGTGCTTCAAAACAGTGAAAATGTATAATTATTATTATACGGGGTTTTTCAGGGCCTGACCGCGTAACTTCAGAGGAACATTCCTCACGGTAAGCTTGAAAAAAAATCTTAATATTTTTTTTCAAAATTTCATTTTTTTTTTTTTTAAATCTTAAAATGGAGTAAATCTTTAATTTCTCAGATAAGCATCCCTTCCGCAAACCCCTATCCCTCCTCAACAAAAAATGAGATAATAACGTATTTGACTAATGAAGCGATACGCACCAGACGCCGACAAGTGAAGCGGCTGGGTAGGAAAGGGGTAGGGGTTTGTGGAGGGACTGCTTGTCCGAGAAATTAAGGATTTACTACATTTTGAGATCATAAAAACTTTTTTTTTTTTCAAATGACTTTTTGGAATTTTTTTATTAAGATTTTTAAAAAGTTTACTATAAGGAATGTTTTTCTGAAGCTTCGCGATCTGGCCCCGATAAACCGTGTTTACGCCCACAGGGCTTTTACATGACAGTTACAAAATAACAATTTAAGCGTTTCATGATATAATAAGTCGATGTGTAGTTCTAATAAGTATGTATCTGACGAAGATATTTTTTCAAATTTGGGCTTGTGTGGTTACGGTGCGCGCTAAGTTCAGTTGTATCTCCGGAACAAGTGTGTCGATTTTAGTAATTCATAATCAAATTATTTAAAAATTTATCATAACGAATTAATTCAGTGATTCTTTACAATTACGTACCCTAAAATAAAATGGTCAATATATAATGACACAACATACATCAGAGTTTTATAGGGGCTGGCTGGTTTGTGAACAATGCACATTTTAGGTTGTGTGGTCAGCCAAACATTAGAAATGAATTGAACTGGTCACATACAGTATTATGCAATAAAAATATAAAACCCACTTCCACTGTCTATTAAAACAATTTGAAATAAATAAATGTTCAAATAGGCTATAAAAAATGGATAGTGGAGCTGGGTAGAAGTAAAATGGGTTGTCTCATTCACCCGAACCAATATTCAATAAACTGCTCCACAGATGTATAGTTTATGTTATGTTTTTGTTATTTTATTGTACGTTTTATAATATAAATAGTATAGGTGTACATAAATTAAATATTAACTTTCTGAAAATTTTGTTAAGTATATATGTATATAAAGTCTTATTTGTGTATTCTCACATGTAAAAATATTTTTAAAAAAAGTATATTGTTAAGTGTTTTCGGCACGGGTAACGTCTTTAAGGTCACAATATTTTATTATTAATCTTATTATTAATTTTATAATGGAAAAAAATGAAAAAATAGAAAAATAAATTATTAAATTATTTTTTAAATGATTTTATGCATTATTAATCATTAGTTATAGTAAAAAACATTCAAACTGTTGTCTAGATTTGATTATTAACTCTTTTTGCAAAAGCATTATTATCTCAGTTTTAATTTTCAATGGCTGTCTGCTTTCTGCATAACTACGTACAATTAATTATCATTATGGATAATGAAAAATTTCAGCCCAACCCGGAATTAAATTTTAAAAATGTTTTCGTGTACACGCGAATATTAAAAAATTTTGGAGTAGGATGAAATATCTCAAAAACGCACGCCAAAAAAATTAAAAATTTTAAAAATAGTATTCATTTTAAAATCATAAATAATGACGTCACTCCTTATATCTACGTAAAGTATTTCCGGTTTCCGCTTTAAAGCCCCCGCACCTTGTAAGGAACGTTTTGACCAAAGAAAAAAAGAGTATAATTTGTGATTAAAAAGTTTTGACATTAAAAAATAACATAGAAATGAGCAAATTACGATCAACTAAATGAAGTAATCAAAGCAATATTCCATAGATTCTTGTCAGTTTTGTTATTGGCTGGAGAAATATAACTTACCGCGGTCAGTGAAAGTAAGAACGCTAACCGTTTCATGACGTCACTACTGAAAAGTGCCACACTGATGACAGTCATTTGGCGCGGTATTTGATAAAAGTAACTTTAAAAAATCATATCTTTGTAAATAACGCACAAAAAATATTTTGCTTAGTTAAATAGTACGCTAATAGAAAAATAAATAAATTAGGAAACAGTGGAATTCCTCATTGAAGTTGGATGTACACTTAAATGGAGAAGTAGACCAATCCTCTTTGACCGAAATTGTCTTAATTTTTTGCAGCATATAAGATATATATTTTATATATATTTTGCAGCAGATATGATGCAGCTTTTGCGGCAAATCAACAAAAAACGACGAAAGAATAACGAAAAAAAATAGTCAAAGATGCTACGTAAGTAGATATATGTCGTGGTGTAAGTCTTGTGTTGTAGACAGTCTTTTTCCGTAACGTATTTCATCGTTATCGGATAGAAGCGTCTGTTATTCGAACACAGACTTGACATTTGAAAGACGCGGTAAAATAGGAAGCACATTCGTTTAAATTTTAAACCGACGCCTTAAGAGGAAACGTCGCGTCGTCTGACTTTTCTTCATACAAACGTATTTCCGTATTTTCTCCCTGAATTATGGCGCTACAGTAATGATTTTTACACACACAATAGATCTACATAATAGGCGTGTCTGTATCGTTTTGCTTTTTTGATAAATTTATTTCTGTATTATATGTACAGCCCAAGGAAACATATATTAATTTTAAGATGGGTTTTTCTACTAATCAATTAAATTATAACAAAATTTTAGACTCTCTTAAATTAACTAAATTGCAAGAACGAAGAACATCGACCGATCTTATGACTTTATATAAAATAATAAAACCAATGTTTGATACCCCTGATCTACTGAAATTGATTTCATTCTATGTACCACCTAGATTAAGCAGAACATCTACAATATTTTATTGTCAAAATTGTCGAACGGTAGCTCAATATAACTCACCTATTATTAGATTACAGAATACCGGGAATGAATATGCATCACATTTTGATATATTTAGTTTATCTCTGCCAAACTTAAAAAATAAAGTGACCAACATATTTTTATCAAAAAGAGCAAATCATCTTCAGAAGATTGGGTTGGAATAGTAATAATTTGATTGATTAATGTATTTTGTTATTGTATAATTTCTTTAAAACATATATATGGATTTTAAGTAATTAATAATGTGTACAGTACGAGTATATTAATATTTCATACTCGATTTTTTAAATATTTTTATTTTTAAGCACTCTTTATACCACATATATGTAAATGGCAGAAATGCCGTATATAAATAAATAAAATAAAAAATAAAATATGCACAAGAAACTGAACAAAAAGAACATAAAACCATGTAGCAAAGACAAACAATTGCAATAAAATAATGGTATACAATATATTCATAAACACGATAAACATATAAGACTTCAAGCTCAACCAAGCTCAACACGAAAATTATTATCAAAATAAATATATGTTAGTTAAAATTGTTATATCAAAACGTTAATGGGGTGACCAACTCACACGCTGAAGTGGTAGACGAAGCAGATCCAGCCCACCGGGTGCTCCAGGAACACGTAGAGGCGCTCCTGGAAGGTGCGGCCCCGCTTGTGATGAAACACGTACTTGGCCTTAAACTCCTGGTCGATGGGAAGGTAGATGGGGTAGTACGGGTCTGGTACTCCCCGCGGCCCATCAGAAGCTCCGTTCAACTCCTCTAAAAATCCAAGATGTTTTAAGATCAGATCGCGACACTTTGGAAGAATCCTAATCGTCATTATGATTTCCCCAATATTTTAATTTAGGGACATTTTCAACAAGTTGTAAATAGTTTACAATAACATAATAGGAATCAATTGAGTAGAGTGAGGTTTAGATCTTCGATCCGTTAGTTCGCAACGTAAGCCGCGGGATCGCAACCCAATTTGAAATATATATTTTTTAGTTTGTTCAGAAAAATTTATAAGTATGTAATATCAGGTTGGGGTAAACGTTATTTCGTATTTCCTTTTTTTTTCAACTAAGTATATCTCGTTCAATATTAGTTAAATCAAATTATAAGATACAGCGTTGTAAAGGTGTAAGCAAATGCTACAAACGCTTCTTTGGCAGTGTTGCGCTTGGTCGGCTCAGTCATGAACTATCGTGTGTCGAGTATGGAGGTCTCAAAGGAAGAAATTCGACATCTTTTACATTTTTACCATCCGAAAGAGTCGTAGCATCGCCTAGGAGCTGAATATCGATCATAAAACCATTTTGAACCATTTGCAGAAGGCTGAATTAAAAAAAAAGGTCGATGTTTGGGTGCCTTACGAGCTGACGCAAAAAAACCTGATGAACCGAATTTCCATCTGCAAATCGCTGCTGAATCGCAAGAAAATCGACTCATTTTAGGAGCGGTTGGTGACTGGTGATGAAAAGTGGGTCATTTCCGACAACGTCAAGCGACAGAGATCGTCATCGAAAGCCAAAGAAGTGGCTAAGACCATATCCAAGCCAGGACTGACGGCCAGGAAGGTGTTGCTGTGTGTTTGGTGGGATTGGCAGGAAGTACTCTACCATGAGCTGCTCTCCTATGGCTAGACGCTTAATTCTGCCTTCTACTGGACCGTTTGAAGCTGGCGATCGAACGGAAGCGGCCAGCATTGGTGAATAGGAGAGGAATCGTGTTTCGTCAAGACAACGCCAGGCCGCACACATCTTTGAAACTCCAGGAGCTCGGATGGGAAGTTCTTATGCATCCGCCATATAGTCCGGACCTGGCATCGAGCGACTACCACCTGTTCCTGTCTATTGCCATCGCGATCGGGGGTACAAATTCGGCCTCAATAGAGGCCTGTGAAAATTGGTTGTCCGAGTTTTTTACCAATAGGGACAAGGGCTTCTACAAGAGGGGAATTATGAAGTTGGATTCTAATTGGCAACAAGTTATTGAACAGAACAGCGCATGTTTGACTTAAATGGGATGATTGTAACACTTATAAAGCATTAAAATAAAGTTAAAAATACGAAATGACTTTTTTCTAACTTATTATTACAACTAAATACAAATTTTACATAAATTTCTAAAATTAACGTTTCCCATTACGTAAAATAAAAAATAATTGTGTTTTAGGTTTAAATGTTTTTCTTTTCTTTTTTTAATATTAAGTTCACAGAATGTTTAAATGTTTTTATTTTCTTTTTTAATATTAATTTCACAGAATGTTTAAATGTTTTTCTTTTCTTTTTTAATATTAAGTTCACAGATTGTTTGAATGTTTTTTTTTTCTTCTTTAATATTAAGTTCACAGATTGTTTAAATGTTTTCTTTCCTTTTTTAATATTAAGTTCATAGATTGTTAAAATTTGTTTGAATTTTTATTGTTTAAATGTATACTATGTATTGTTACAAGAAATGTACTATTATTTTTATGTACCGCCCCAAATGAGTTTTCTCGTACAACTCCTGGGAATATAATATCATGATATTCATGTCTTATATGTTTTATTAATAAATAATAAAAACAATAAAATTTTGTGAACATATTGGGATTGACGTCTTACAATAATGTGTTTATTTTATTTTTAAATAAAATATAAACTACAAAAAAACATATGCCGTTTTCAATATAAAAATTCAGTTCGCATTTAATTTTCATCTGGGAGATCATCGTATATTTTTGTCCTTTGCTTAAAAATCGGAATCGGCAATTTTTTAATTTTATTTTGAGGCGGGTTGCAGCCCCGTGGATAGTGTCGCCGACTCCAGATCTGGAGGACTGAGGTTCGAATCCCTCTCCACTACAACTTGTTTCTCATTGTCTAATACGGCTATTTACGACTTAAAGAAATGGTTCGTAATTCGTAAGAGCGCTAAAAAAAAAAAGGGCTTAAAAAAGAGACATTGATACTCCGGAAGAATTGTTCCTAGTTTCAACTCTTTGAAATGGGAAAGTGGATCATTGTTTTTGGTTAATTACTTTTATACGCGGACCAGCCAATGACAGGTCGTAAGCTCTGCCGATGCCTAGACTTATATGTATCTATTTATTTCAACGGCTTACGCCTTTGACAAAGTATAAAATAATAATAAAAAACAATTATAATAAAACAAAACACCTGAACGCAGTATAAAAATATAAATACATGAAATAAAATCAGCAGAAAATTAAGAAATAATAAAGAAAAATTAAATAAGAAATTATAACAAAGGTACGCAGCAAATTAACAATAAATAAAGGGTTTAAATATAAAAAAAGTATTGAAGTAACAGAGGCGATGTATCATAGCATAAACAGTCAAACAAGTAAAACACTTAGTGCATTTTTATAATTTAGAAAAGAAGTGATTAAAAAGTAATAATTTAATTTGGTATAAATATTACCTTCTCTAAAATGCTCTTCATCTCTTTTGTAATATGTTAAGATAAGATTAGTTTTACGCTTCAGGTACCATGAAATCTTCCAGTCTAAAAACACTCTTTTAAATTAAATTTTCATATCAATCATGTTGGGAATTGAACCCGAGACCTCTTGCATGGTAGGGAAACGCGCTCACCATTACATCACGAGGCTGACAATTCGATAATTACAATTTAGAAAGGAAATGCTAAAATGGCATAGATTTTATTGATAATTTGAATAAGAATTTAAAAAAATCTTCAATAATAAAATCTACTTTATATTGTTGATAACAACGATATATCTTTACCAGGATCGTCCACCACCCCGTCTGCGTCCAGGTCTGGAGCCGGTTTCTTGTTGTTCCTTGTCCCTCCCGCGCCTCTTCGTGCGCCCCCGTGCGCCCCCCTGAGAGGCGTGGGCACCCTCTTGTGGTGGGCCTCCCCGTAGCGGGGTCCCGTGCGAAACTTGTGCAGAAACTGAAATCGACTGAAAAGAAAACTTTTTCTGTACATTTTTAATCAGCACAAAGATGCTTAAGCTACCAGATTACAGACAGCTCCTTAGGGCAGCTTTTCTCGTTCGGCAACGAGCGAAATTTCCGTGTATGTGGGCACCGCCAAGGAGACTTATGTCCTTAGATGCGGTGTGCGGTATGTGGTGGGCGGACTGTACATTTTTAATGGATGTATTTTTGTAGAAATCATCGCAAGGGCGATGTACAATAAATATCCTAACAAGTCTTGCAGTTACAGAGAGATTCATGAAATAAAAAAACGTGTTGTTTTACGCGTCTTATAATTACAACACCCTCTGTAAGAAAAATAGAATTTTTTTACAGAAAAAAATAATACAGTACTTCTAATGCTACTCATACAGAAATTTAAAAAAATAACGTAGGTGTATTATTAATATTAAAAGGATTAATTTGGTGATCGATCATTTGACTCAATTTTTTTTTTTTTTTGTAAAAATAAATATTTGCGTTCTTAAGATTTACCCAAATGTTTAATTTTAAGGGGCCATTTTCAACAAGTTGAGAAAAACTCACTATTAGAAAATGGGAATCAAGTGGGGTAGAGTGGAATTCAAACCACGGACCTTTGATCCGTGAATCCGAGATACTAGCCACAGGACCACAACCTGACTGCGTATCCGTAAAAGTTTTTAAATATTTGTATATAACCACTTATTAACTTTTTTATGTCTACCGGTTTCGTCAGGACACCAACTATTCAACCATAAACATATAAATGCAATAAAATGTAATTGCGCCAATAATATTTTATGATTTATTGCCAAATATAAAGGACTCAGAATATATAACAAATTTTAAAATAAAAATAACTGCACACATAAATAGTGTAGCGAGAGATTTTTTTGAAAAATATACGTAGTACTTTATACAATTGGTAAACATATTATTTATATTCTTACGTATTACATTACTTTATATTTGTTTTTTATTATATGTATATTATTATTTTACTTCTTTTTTTTTAATAACAAATAAAAATACAATATTCCAACTAAATACAATTTTTTACATCCCATTACGTAAAAGAAATAAACAATTCTTGTGTACATAATGGGGAGTGACGTCTTACAATAGTTTATTTTATTTTAATTAATAATATTTTGAGTATAACATATATAAATTACAAAAAAGATATAAACGAAGTTTTTAATCAGTGTTACATAAAGAAGAGTTATAGATGTAATTTTTTACTTCTTTCTTATATATGTTATTACTATTTTATTTTATTTTTACATCTGAGCATGTTTTTCATTCTTTATTTCAATACTTAATTTTTAATTACTCTTACAAATTTTCTTCATTTTTAATATTATTTCCATTTGTAAATACTCACTACAAACTACAAACTTTAAAATACCTTTTTTTCACTTAAATTTTAATTTTTAAACAATTTTCATTCATGTTTTTGTTTTTTCCTTCTCTTTTTTATACTTTCATAATTAACCTTACATATAATTGCTTTATAATATGGAAACTGCACTGGTCCATTAGAATTAAGTCTAATTGTGTAAAATATTAAACTTTGTAACACTTGACACTTGTGCAATATGTGCAATATTTACACACATGTCCACCCTCATTCCAATATAACACCCACCCTCTCACTTGCTTACACTCACACAAACACACTAGTATGTATTGTACGTGTATTTAATGTATTTCTGTGGATATCTGTCATTGGTTTTATTCTCTGTATATTTCATTTGTTGTATTTTTGTCAAATGTATTACTGTTGATATCCCCAATAAATAAAATAAAATAAAAAATAACTGTACTGTATGTTTCCTGAATAAAAGAAAATAGTAAAAAATAAATAAATAAATAAATAATAATAATAAAAAAATTAAAAAAATATTGTATTCCTGACTGTACTTTTTATTATATTTGTTCATTTCATTAAATAAAAATATTCCTCAGTAAGTATAATTATACTACTATATTTGAGTTTGTCCAAATGTTTGTAGACAAAATACTGGATTTCACTCCCTGGGAGTCATTAAAATTATCAAATTACAACAGGGATGGAGAATACCTTAAATCCCTGTTGTAATTTGTTAATTTTAATGACTCCCGAGGGGGTGAAATCCAGTCTTTTGTCTACAAAAATTTGGACAAACTCAAATATTGTAATAAAACCAACTGGTCCATGAAGAAGTTTTAAAATTGGTATATATTATTTATGTTTAAGTCATATGTTTTCTTGGCACATATATATATTTTATATTTGTATAATAACGATTATTAAATTCGTACATTTGATTAGCTAGGCATTTATAATTTAGTAGTTTTATTTTTTTTTGTTATTGTTATATTAGTATAGAACTTATACTTTAACAGGAAAAAAATCTTCATCTTAGAACAGGCTAAACCATGTTAGATGGAGACTATATTAAACAGAGAACGCTCAGTGTTAATTTTCTATTTTAAAGTTTTATACAAATTTTCTGGCAGTAAATATTTATACTTATATATGCAATAAATTTAAACCTTGTTTTTAATAACTTCATGTTTTGTATTTATATAAGTTTTCAGTGGTTTGGGAGAAAAGCCTACGTCAGTGGCTTCTACTTTGAAAACACGAATATATCATTGCATTTAAGTCCGCAGTCCCCTTGGATGAGTGACGTCACACGAACAATGCTCCCGAACGATATGGTGACCGTGTTTGCTTCTCACTCCAGTGGTTTTGTACAGAAGTTAGCTGCTCCCGAAACTTGTGATCACCGCAGTGCCAACTACTGTGTACTGTTAACAGTCCCAGATAATAATCCAATTATGCAAACCCGCTCAGGGAAAATCAGGCGAATTTGTGCAAGAGGTGTTTCAAGAGAATTTCTGCCGAAATACAACATATCTAACAACAATGACCTTAAATAAATAGACATTTTTTTCCAATATACTAGCTACATATATTTATTTTTGTACACTTGTTACACTTTTTGTACATATTGTTTTTTTTTTTTTTTAGAAAAAAGAAATATTTGCGTTCTTATGATTTACCCAAATATTTAATTTTGAGGGCCATTTTCAACGAGTTGTAAATAACTCACTATTAGAAAATGGGAATCAAGTTGGGGTAAAGTGGGATTCGAACCACAGATCTTTGGTCCGTGAGTCCGAGACACTAGCCACAGGACCACAACCCGATTCAACAATATTTTGAGTTAATTCAACAATATTTTGAGTTTGTCCAAATTTTTGCAGACAAGGACTGGGTTCAACTCCCTAGGGAGCTTTTTATATTAACATATTACAACAGATATGAAGAACATTTAATTTAATTTAGTTAGTAGTTTAATTTAGTAAGTTGATAAATCTACCTGGTCAATGAAGAAGTATAGAAATTGAAAAAATAACATTTTCAGGCGTTGCCTAGTATGTAGGTGAAATAATTCAATTAGATGAATCTCACCCGCATAAATAAAGGTTTCAGCTCTTTAACTTCACAAACATCAACCGATGAAAGAATTGTAGGAATAAAGATGTTCAAATATAGGGAGAACGGTAAATGTTACACAGTGTGCAAAATGGCCACTTAAACCAGCCAATTGCAGGTCATTAGCCCTGTAGGTGCCTAGACTTAGATATTTCCTTCTCTAATATGTTTGGTATCTCAGTTTTAATATGTTAATATTAACAGTTTGTCCAAATTTTTGCAGACAAGGACTGGGTTCAACTCCCCGGAGAGCTGTTTATATTAACATATTACAATAGATATGAAGAAAATTAAATTGAATTTAGTTAGTAGTTTAATTTAGTAAGTTGATAAATTCACCTGGTCCATGAAGAAGTATAGAAATTGAAAAAATAACATTTTCAGGCGTTGCCTAGTCTAGTATGTAGGTGAAATAATTCAATTAGATGAATCTCACCCGCATAAATAAAGGTTTCAGCTCTTAACTTCACAAACATCAACCGATGAAAGAATTGAAGGAATATAGATGTTCAAATTTGGGCAGAATGGTGAATGTTACACAGTGTGTAAAGTGGTCACTTAAACCAGCCATTGACAGGGCATAAGCCCTGTAGATGCCTAGACTTCCATATTACCTTATCTTAAATGTTCTTCATGTCTGTTGTAATATGTTAATATTGTTAATTGTACATTGGCCAAACGTCATTTTTTTCTAACCAACCAATAGAATAGAAATTTAATTCCTATAATTCAAGTTGCAAAACATATTCAATAGAAAATAAAAAAAACTAAAGATATACAACAATGAATTAAGTGTATTTGTATATAAACTACCTTAAATCATTACTGTTATTAAATGGGAAAAATGAATAAAGAGGAATGAGCAAAGGAGAGATTAAGGAACAGAAAGGAGATGTTTCTTCAGACGTGATTTAAGCAGAGATACTGTAGTAACCTCTTTGATAGTGGATGGGAGATGATTCCACAGTCGAGCCCCATGAAATCTATATGAGTTAGAGAAGAAAAAGGAATCGTGGATGTGTATTAAGAGAGTGCTCTGAGAATTAGAACGAAGAGGTAAACCATGAACTGATAAGCGTTGAAATTTCTCACGCAGGTATATAGGAGCGTTAGGACAATGAAGTACATTGAACAGAAGTGAGAGGGAGTGATAGTCTCTCCGCTGTCAAATTTTGAGCCATTTTAGTTGCCTACGATAATAAAAAGTGTGGTCATATTTCCTAAGACCAAAAATGTACCTTATGCATGTATTCTGAAGTCGTTCAAGTTTATAGAGTTGCTCACAGCTTAAATTAGACATGGAAACATTTGTGTAATCTAGAATTAGTAGTAGTAATGCTTGTACGAGAGTACATTTAGTATTATTTATGATTCATTGATTTAAACTGAGATAATGAAGGAACATCTTTGATGGTGGATGGGAGATGATTCTACAGTCGAGCCGCATGGACACATAGCAACTAACAAAGCAATAGTTGTCTATGTCACGCTCATAAGCGCGCCTGAGCGCGAGAGAGACAGATATTATTTTCATAATGCGTATGCCGTACGATGTCATACTATTAGCTTATTCACAGATATTACACAATGCGTTTGCGTAATTATTGAAAACGCGCCAGTTTTAAAAAATCCACCAGTATTTAAAAGAAAAAATCACAAAAATAAGATTTCTCCATCACGTTCAGATGTCTGTCAGTAAATAATGTTTCAAATGGTGTTCTCAAATCCTGTATCAATCCTGAGAGATGCGAGGGGGTGTTGGGGGATTTGAGAGCCGTTTGAATTGCAAATTGAAAACAAATAAACCCCGTGAAGAAGCAAGTGATATGTTTCTCAGTGTGCTCGGGACTCCGAACAGAGCGAGGAATATCACAATCCCAAGACACCTATTCTAAACAAATAAATATTTCGAGCGCGAGATGTCTTCTCGTGTTAAATTTTAAAATAGAACGTATGTAGTACTATCATAAACGCCCTTAGGGATTGGATATCATGGTTTACGTTAGTATATAAATATAAAAGATAGCTCTGAGAAACATTCTTGGACTGAAATGGGATTCCCATGTCAAGGATATTTACCGACAGACAAAAATACATCCTTTAAAGTTAATGTCACAGCATGACATCATCAACACTTTTTCGATTGTCGTAAACTTTTCTGCTTACACAAATTTAAAATACGCATTTAATCATGATATTCACGACCACAATACATGAGACTAAAAAAATATTCATGTATCTAAATTTCGCTCAACGAAGTTTGGCAAAAAAATCTGTTCAAATTATTGGCCGTTGCCAATTGAATAAACTGCCCAATGAATTGAAAAAATGTAAATTCGAATAGTAAATCTTAAAGAGTTGCAATAAAAAATAAAAAAACTTTTTTTTATTTGTTCTTTTACAATTTATGTATGACTTTTTTTCATTATCATCATCATTCCATGTCCGCTCTCTAGTTGGAGTATATGGTATCCACGGAGAGCCTCCATGCAGCTCTTTCGCCTGCCAACTCCTTTGGGTCCTCCCAAGTCAGGTTCACGTCCCGTAGTTCTGACACGAACTGCCGACGAACAGTCAGCAGTGGACGTCCAGGACGTCGAGAACCTGATGCCTTAAGTAGGCAAGCGTGGTTAAGGCTCTCAGGAGGCATCTGCAGTACATGACCAAGCCAACCGTATCGCCTCCGCTTGATGACAGTTGCACCGGAGTTTGTGTGTATTTTTTTTTAATTTCATTAAATGGTGCTTTGAAAAATTCAAATTATAATGATATCAAAAAATTCAAAATAGGTATAAATTAAAAAACTTACACGTAATAATAAAAATTGAATCCTGAATTTAAATAAAAAAATATACCATTATTAATTAGAAAATGACATACTAATGCAAATTAGAAAACATACGGATAGTAAAAAAAATTAAAGCATAAATATAAATTATAAAATTTCTTTTTTCCCTTTCTGCAGCTACTGATGCATAGGGCACTGCATCGGCAAACCAATCGCAGCATATCTTGATCATGTTTTGTTACATGAAGGTAAGATTATCAGTCTTACACTTCAGGTACCAGTCCAGGGGCTATCAAATATTCCGGTGTGAAAACACTCTTTTAAATAATTGTTTCATATTAATCATGTCGGAGATCGAACCCGAGACCTCTTGCTTGGTAGGCAAACGTGCTGACCATTACACAACGAGGACGACAAATTATTTAATTAGTTTTATAAATTAGAAAATATACCATTTATAATTAAGAAATGAAGCATAAATTTGATGTAGAATACTTACAGGTAATAAAAACAATTAGAATCTTTAATATATACTAGAAAATATAACATTAATAATTAAAAAATGAAACATTAATGCAAATTAGAAAAAATACTGATAGTAATAAAAATTTAAGCATTTATATATAAATATATATATGTATATATATATATAAATATATATTTATTTATGTATATTTATTTTTATATTTATTTATTAAGGAAAAACAACAATTGTTATATAAAAATACAAAATATAAAAAATAGTACATACATCCAGTTAAAGTTTTTCACAAATATAATTTTTACACAGTAAAGATAAAAAGAATATATTATATAAGACATGAAAAAAAAAAAGAGCTCGTAAGACGGTTAAGGGATGAGGAAATAGAGTGGAGGAGTGGAGGAGAAGGATTTTCATAATATAGGTGACCAATTTAAAATTTTGATATTATAATAAAATAAACATAATCAAAGGAACATAAACTTATTACACACTGACAAATGTTTTATTTTAGAGTGTTTCAAAAAGTTTTTTTTTTAAGTCACAAAATTTTGTATTAAAAATATCTAAATGGGGACAAAGTAAAATAAATTTAGAAAATATACTATTTATAATTAAAAAAATAAATGTAAATGCCAACAATAAAAAGAAAATTTAAACAAATATGAATTACAAAACATGAAAAGGAAAAATAATATATTAATAAAAAGAATTGGATTATCAGCGGCGCGGTGTAAAATAAATCTAAATAGAATATTTAGAAGACAAGACTATTTGAATTATATAATAAATAATTGACGTTTGCAGAAGATTTTTTGAATTCTTTGTAAAAAAATAAAAAAGAAATGTTTGTTATTCGATTTTGGGGCACAATGGATCATTATAGGTACTGATTTATAATGTATAACATGTTAAGTTGTTCGCCCTGTTCGTTTCTTCAATATCCGATTATCCGACCCATTATACGGCACATGTACCTGAATAATGTTTGCCCTAACGAGAGCCTCCAGGCTCCCGCTACAAGAGGAGCTACACAATTATGTATGGGGGCTGAACGGCCTTTCAGCCGGGCTGAAACGAGCTGAAAATATCATTTTCAGGGTTATGGTTATTGAAATCTCGCATTGAAAAATAAAGCGCTTTTCTAGTCGAGTGAAACTTGCCGAGATACTTCAACAGAGATGGAAACCTAAATTGGGTATTTTATTAAAATTATTTATTGACAATTCTTGATGGAATTCTTGATGGAATCTTGATTAAAAAGGATAAAAAATAATAGCGATAGAATTCAAATAAATCAACAGATAGAAATAAAAAACTCACCCTTATTAGCCCCCTTAGTTGGACCCCGTACATTGTAATAAAACAATAAATGTTTTTCATAGAATAGAATCCTCTCTTAAAGTACACCGCCAACACATGTTTCAATAATTTGTCTCAGTAAGTTCCATTGAAATATTGCGCATTGTATCTTTTTCAACTTATTTTTAAATTTACCTCATCATCAGTGGCGCTACAGCCCGTTGTGGGCTGGTAAAATAAACCAAAGTAGGGAACAAAATGCCGAACACTCCTCTAGTGGAACGGAAGGCCTGTTGACTACTGCCAACAGGCCGGCTTCTCCTGAAGAGTTTTAAGTGGTTTCCTCTCCACGTGAGCAAATGCTGAGAAGTTCCTGATTAGCCCACATTAATATATCCCTCCTGATCCCAATAGTTTAGACAAATTTTAAGATATTTAATAGCAGAAAAATCCACTTTTTGAAATATAAACCTTGTATATTATAAGCAAGGTAAATAATAAAGCAACTCCCATATAAAAAAAAAAAAAGAAAAAAAAAGCCCGTTGTGGGCCCTGGCCTCCTCCAGAATTTGTCTCCATTCGTCCCTGCACCCCGCGGCTCTTCTCCAGTTCGTCAGGCCAATCGCTCTTGTGTCACTTTCCACATTATCCAGCCATCTTAATTTTGGTCTGCCTCTGCTTCGTCTGCCTTCCGGAGTGGTATAAATAATCTTTTTTGGGGTGCGGTTATCATTCATTCTGTGCACGTGGCCCAACCATTGTAATCTTCTTATTTTGATGAATTGTGCAATGTTGGGTTCGCCATACAGTGCCTCCAATTCATGATTAAACCGTCTCCTTTACATTCTGTTTTGGTTGACAGCACCAAATATCTTCCTAAGTATTTTTCTTTCGAATACTAATACCATATTTTCATCTCTTTTAGTCATAACCCAGCATTCGGCACCATATGTAATGACCGGTCTGAGGAGAGTTTTGTAAATAATAATCTTAGTTTTTTTCGTGAGCAATTTGGATCCCAGATGTTTAAACAAGCCATAATAACATCTGTTTGCTGCTGATAGCCGTGCTCTAATCTCGGTACTATAGTTATTATCATTGGTCATTACAGTACCTAAATATTTAAAGGAATTGACATTGTCTATGTGGTGTGACCCAACGTCAATTGCCTGTTGTACATAGTTTATTTGTGACTTTCTTGCGAACATATATTTAGTCTTAGATGTATTAATTTTAAGACCCATTATATTTGCAGCCATTTCAAGCTTTAAGAAATCGTATTTTAATCCCGGAACAGTTCTGGAGATTAAGTCTAGGTCATCTGCATAGGCTAATATCTGGGTGGTCTTTCTAAAAATAGTTCTTGTTGTTTCTACTCCTGCATCTCTTATGGATTTTTCAAGAGCAATATTAAACAACAGGCATGCCAGTGCATCAGGCCGTTGTACGTTTGCAATGGATCTGACTTGCTGTTTTGAACCTTCACCAAGCATTGTGTTTTAGACATTGTCATCTTAGTGAGTCTTATTAGCTTTTTAGGAATCCCCAATTCCACCATTGCCTCGTACAGTTTCGACCTTTTGATACTGTCATATGCCGCTTTGAAGTCAATAAACATGTGGTGGGTCTCAACGTTATATTCCAACATTTTTTCCAGTATGATCCTCAATGCAAATATTTGGTCAGTCGTTGATCTATCTGGTCTGAATCCACTTTGGTATTGTTCTAATATATTTTCGACATGTGGGAGAAGTCTTTTAAATAAGAATGCAGCAAAGACTTTGTAAGCTGTGTCCAGCAGTGTTATACCTCTGTAATTATCACAGTTCATGGCATCTCCCTTTTTGTGCAGGGGGCATATAACACCGATGTTCCAGTCGTCTGGCATCGTTTCCGTTTCCCATATTTTAATAATCAAATCATGTAGTTTTGTGCAAACACCACTTCTGCCATATCTGAGCAGTTCTCCAGGATATTATTATGCCCAGGTGATTTATTGTTTTTGAGACATTTTATTGAGTTACATATTTCATCCAATGTGGGTGGTGTTTCAGTATTATTGTCTTCACCCAATTCTACGTCTACTGTATTACCTATTGTGTATTAAATTTACCTACACTTAAGATAATTGGTTTTATATAAATTATCCTTACACTGTATAATATTCACCAGTCTGAAGATGCCCATTAGAGGGTAAAAGCGCTAATTGGTCAAATAAATAAGTGGAAGTGTACCAAGTATTTTTAAACTAATAACTTTTATGTAAATTTAAGTTATTGCATCATTAATATGGGTATTGGGTATGCTTAATCTAGGAATTCAAATGGTTTAATGCACGGTGTAACATTCAGCACTATTTAATTGTCTACAGCCAAAATATTAAAATTCGTAGGTATAAATTCTCGGTGAATGTTTATTACAGTAAGTTAAAGTTATGATTAAATCAACAAATTAATTGCTAAAAATACAACAATGTTTTGAGTATATAAAAATGCTTGTAGACTGGCTGGATTTCCTCCCTAGGGAGTTATTGATTTCTAAATTTGTTGCAACAGAGAAGGAAAGATAAGAGAACATGAAAGTCTAAGAATTACCAGGGCTTGTGACTTGTCATTGGCTAGTTTAAGTGGCCACTTTACACACGCAACAAAATTCGATATAAATAACTCCCTACGGAGGAGATCCCGTCAGTCTGCAAGCATTTGGACACATCGAAAACATTGTGAATTGACCACCTGGTAAAAGAAAAAGTATAAAAATAGGACATTTGTTTTCAGGCGTTGCCTAGTAGGCGAATTTTTTTATTATTTTTGTTTTTTTTTTTACAATATACATAAGAGGTAAAACAGAGTATTAAAAAAATAAAGATAAATACATAGCATTAAAATACATATTAATAGTAAACAAAAAAAATCCCACAAAGGCATGGCCTGTTCGTGGGTAAACAAGAAAATGTTAATGAATTTTTGCTCCTATAATAATTTGGTTCAGCTGGACGAATCTCACCCATATGATGAAGGTTTCAGTTCTTTTTTTTTATTTATTTAACACTTATTATGCATGTTTAATATATATACATATAAGGGCGGGCAAATTGCCTTAAGGTAATTTCTTTTTACCTACCCAAACCGTTCAGTTTGAAAAATTACATGGACATATTCTAAGGAATTAAAATAAATCTTATAATTTTATACTAAACTAAAAACAAAAATTAACTTTTAAAAAAATCAACAGTATAAAGAGAGAAGCGGAGATGGGAAGGAAAGAAGAAAGAGTTAGGGACAAGTCAAATATTTAGATACATCACAAAAGTAAACAGATAGAAGATTTAAGAGTTTAAACATAGGTAGAGAATGGTGATTCTTACAGTGTGTACAGTGACCACTTAAACCAGCCAATGACAGATTATGGGCCATGTAAATGCCTTGACTTCAATATTCCCTTCTTAAATATGTTTTTTTTCGCTGTTGCAATAAATTTGGAATAAAAATGCATGCTACATGGGTCAAACGGGAGAGCTTTTAAAACACGCATTAAATAACGTAATATATAATTCTGCTATCATTGATGAAGTTCAGTATTTAAAAAAAAATTGTTAATGAATAAGAAAAAACTTTTTTTTGCCTCAGAAAAAAAAGTGATTCTTTTAATATTCTAATTACCAGAATTTTATAATTGTGCAACAGATAACGTGGATTAGATTCAATAAAATAATCAGACCGCGCCTCAAATCACAGAACAATTTACGTATAATATGATTTCAAAAGCAATAGGAGACACATCACTTATTCAGGAGGCCAACTACCTTCCATCAAGAGGTTTCCCTGTCATGGTCAAGCCAGACGAATTGGATCCATTTTGCTTGTGTTTTTTGTGTTTTTGTCATATATGTGTTTGCTATCCATTTTTTTTTTTAAATGCTGAAATACCTACACTTCAACAGTCTCACAGCAAATACAAAGGTAATTTTTTTTTTCAGTATTTTGAGTTTGTCCAAATTTTTGTGGACAAAAGATTGGTTTACAGACAACAAAACGAATTAAAATGAACCTACTGCCGACTGTGACACAGTACAAACTACTAGGACTTATAAAACGTACTTTTTTCTACAAAACACATATTTTATTCTTATGATAGCGTTTGCAATGGTAGCCGAAACGTCGGAACAAATCCAACACATACGTTATCCCCAAAAAAGAAACATATAGAAATGTTGTAATTTGTTAATATTAATGACTCATTAGGGGGTAAAATCCAGCTGTTTTATCTACAAACATTTAGACAAACTCAAAGTATTGTAATAAATCTAACTGGTCCAAAAAGAAGTTTAAAAACTCGAAAACAAAGTTTGGCAGTAGGTCCTTGGAAAATATTGGCCATTCCGAATATAATAAACTGCCTGATGAGCTAAGACACGAAAAACTTAATGAAAATTCAGAAGTGTCGCAATTAAAAAATAATTTTTAAATCTTTTCGATATTGATAATTATTAATGTAGTTTATATAAGATGGTGTTTTATGTTTTTTATACAATATTTTTTTCTTTTTATTTCGGATGTATTGATTTGTATGATATTATGTATGGTCAAAAATATGTTTTTTGTTATGTATGGTCCCAAATAAGTTTCGAATAACACCTGGGAGTATAATATGTAATTTTTGTATTATATGTTTTATTAATAATAAAAAAAATAAAAAAAAGGCGTTGCCTAATATGGGAAATAATTCAAATGAAACAGAATGCATCAAAATTTCCAATAAAATGATTCGCCACGTTTGCGATTCCATTACTTTGCGTTATCAGCAATCTTATAAATATATTTTAAGTTTGTATGTGAAAATTCTTGATGGAAGTTCATTGTAATTTATTGTATAAATAAAACACGAGTGATACTTTAATTCCAAATTTGTGGATTAAAGTATCACTCGTGTTTTATTTATAGAATAAATTATAAATATATGTTTTAATGTAAAGGGTATTTATACCGTTAAAACTAGATAAATTTTAAAAATGTTTAAGTTAAAATGGGCATCAATGTAGCCCATTGAAGACAACCATTCGAACATTGCTTTATATATATATATAGATATATAATCACGCAAAGCGTGCGTATATTTTTGGAAAAATTCCATATTCAGCTTCGTTCGTAATTAAAATCCAATTTGTGAAAAACAAAAAAAAAGTGATATTTTTAAACAAATTTTCCAAAATTTTGACACTACCAACAAAAATATCGGATATATTTAATGTGGGGTATTGTTCTTATAGAACAAACCTTATAAACTTTTTCAAAGATGAGCAGTAATCATATTTAATGTAGTTACTTCATATATGATTTTCTGTTTTTATATATATTTTTATTATAAACCTTATTATGTTTAAAATTTGATTTACTTTTTATATTAATTTTTAAAGTTCTCGTATACTTTTTATTTCAAACTTTTGTTTTATTTAAACTTTTTTTTAAAAAATATTATGTTATATAATTTTTAGGCTTGATTATTGTTCCTTAGTTTTGAGTGCAAATATGTAGTTTAAAAAATATCAAACCTTATATGTTTATTTTATAAATTTGTGAAAGGCAATTATGCCGTGTATGTTAATAAAAATAAAAAAAAAAGTGTGGTGTATTTGGTAACAAATTACACAGTAACAAATATGAATGAAGATTTTTTTTTTCAAATTGTTGAGGGCAACGCAATATTCTCTATCTGTATCTTAAATGTAGTTAGTATATGAATAACGCGTATATTTATTATACGCCAATATTGGTATACAATATAACAGAGACGTCAATTCACTGCCGTCTAAGACGGAGTACTTGTCAAGGAGTCTGCTACCAAATGCAATACGCAGGAAAGACACAATATTTAAATTAGAGTTTGCTTCAAGTTACCTTCTGTACTCGTCCTGGTGTGGAGGGGGGGTGTCCTCGCACAAGTCATCTTCACTGCCGTCCAGGGCAGAGTACCCCTCGAGGAAGGCGCTACAGTCTGTACTCTTATCCAGCCCTTCCTCTGGGGTATCTGCTACCGACTGCTGTGAGCTGATTGCCAGCCTCTGCAAAAAAAAACTTTTGTTTTTTAACGTTTGTCTTGCGTTATATCAATCGATCATAGAATTAAGAATAGTCCAGAAACCGCATACGCGCATAGAACAGAAGGCGACTAAACTACTCTTAAACGAGTAATTTTACGTTTTGACCCATTCGTTTCTTTGTGGACGTCGCTCAGTACGCAACTCCCGATTTGAATTCAAATTTGCCGTGTGAAATACTGCTGGGATCTTGAAGAAACAGGATGAGATCTCATTTCATGTGTAAGTTGCAATTGCATTACTTAAAAATGAAATTATTTTTTCATCTGTTAGATTGTAAAAGAAAACAAAATGGACATTTTGTTAGTGTTGTTAGGGTAGTAATTTTTTTGACCCAACTTTGCTCATCTAATGAGAGAACTAATGAAAAAATAAGCTGCCTCTTTTCCACCCTTACAGACGACTTTTCGGCGAGACTAAAGCTAGGGTTTCTTAGGACAGCGGTGCCCGTATCTTAACGGCCGTAGTGAACGGTGATGCGGTATTGATAAATGTTATCAACACCGTTTTCCTCGAAAACCACTCTCTAGTCACCGTAGACGCAGCAAACTCTGGTGACAACTGTCATCAAGCGGAGGCGATACGGTTGGCTGGGCCATATACTGCGGATGCCTCCTGAGAGCCTTAACCCAACTTGCCTTCTTTACAAGGCATCAGGTTCTCGACGTCTTGGACGTCCGCTGCTGACTGTTCGTCGTCAGTTTATTTCAGAACTTCGGGACGACGCACAAGAGCTGGCAGCCGATAGAGATGCATGGAGGCTCTTTGCGGATACTATATGCTCCAACTAGGGAACGGACATGGAATGATGATGATGATTAATCATTCATATTTTATATCTTTTTGATACTTAGCCCAATAGCAGAGTGGGGATGTATGAAGTTTTTTGTTTTTTTAGAAATCAATGTGAAAGGAGTCTAAAAAGTTGCATTTTGGATCACATTGAACGTAAAAATTATTGAAAAAATATTCCATACTACTTTTGGCCCTCAACGGAGGTTTAAAGTTTATCACTGTCAGAACACTCGGTCAATTATCTATTTTGATATAATTATAATTTGGTTAGTATAGATATAATCTAATCACATTACAAATTCGAACACGTTTTAAAACTACCGAAAAGCAAAAAGTTTACACTCCGCGGAACTGATACCGTTAAGCGCCTTATTGACAAAAACAATGGTTCATTAAAACAATGCTACGCGTTTATTACGAAAAATAGTGCAACTCACGCCCTTAGATGCTTATTTAATAAGGTTTAATTAATTTATTTATTTATTTAATTACTTATATACACAGCACGCTTTTTACCTTACAAAGGTGCATATGATAAAAATATAAACACTTTAATATAATGTGCAAAACATTAAAATCAAATTGAAAAGTAAATGTTACATAAAAACTATAACACGACAGTTTCGTATAAAGAACATATTTAGATATATAAAAAATAAATTAAACAATGTGTGCAGATACAATTTTAAAAGGAAAATAATTTTTATATTTATATGAATATTATAAAATTTATTTGGACTGATTTACTTACTTAAATGCATGATAGCCGGTTTAGCGCAAAAAATTGACTGAATCGGTTGAGGGTCAAAAGTCGTATCGAATATTTTTTTTGGATACTTTTCGCGTTCCGAGTAATCTAAAAGGCAACTTTTTAGACGCCTTTTATTTCAGGATTTGGAAAAAATATATCGGCCTACCCTGTTGTGCACAGACTTGTCCATTAACATTCACAACTAATGTGTAAAACATATTTACACACGCAAAGAAACCGATTAAGATATATTTTATGTATTTCTGCGGATATCTGTCATTGGTTTTGTTCTCTGTATATTTTGTTTGTTATATTGTCTATTGTTTGAACTTGCCAATCTGTACTCTTCGATATTCCTAACTCAATAACTAATTGTATGAAAAATAGCACTCTTAGAAGAATACAGATTACCTATAATGACAGTTTTAGTGACATCGACATATTACACTGTAAATACCATATTTTTATCAGATCGGTTAAAGACATTTTAAATTTAAATTTTTCTCTTGTTAAACTCTTTACTTTGACTTTTAATTTTATCTTTCAATTTTCATTTTCAATTTTAATTTTAAATTTTTACTTTTAATTTTAACTTTTAATTTTAACTTTTCATTTTTACTTTTAATTTCAACTCATAATTTTAACTTATTCATTTGTACATCTACTACCTGCATCTAATTAATTATTGTTGGTTGTGATTTTTTACTAAGAAATGTTCATGGAAGCAAAAAGAAAGGGGAGGAAAATAGAGTTGAAGCTATGCAATATCTTCTCCCTTCTATGTACATATTATTCATTGATTATTATTATTATAAATTGTTATTAATTATTACTTTTTTAGAATTTAATTATTTAATTATTTTCCCCTCTCCTCCAGCATTTATAATAAATTAGTGTGAAATCTGTAATTGCTCTTACTTTTTTTAATTGTTCTTTTGTGCCTTGTATTTATATAAAGACTATGATTTCCTTAATAAATAAATATTTGTTTACAATTATTACTGTTTATCTCCACAATAAATATAAAAAAAATATTTAAATCAAAAGTAAAACTTACTGTCGATGGTTGCAGGGGACTCTGTAATACACTGAGCACCAAGTCTCCCGGACGAGTTGCTCCTGACACCTGAAATAAATAAGCAATTTTTAAAATTTGCTAGAGTAGAAAATAAACTTAAAATCCTTAATTCTGATATTTTAAAACAAAATCAAAATTCAATCCTTAATATTATTAAGACTACAAAACAATTTTAAAATACCAAAATGAAAAGCTCACTTATTTCAATATAACAATTTACATCTCAATTATTGCAAAATAACAATGTAGGGACTAGATTATTGCAAAATAACTATGTAGGGACTAGATTATTGCAAAATAACTATGTAGGGACTGGATTATTGCAATGTAACTATCTAAGATTCAATTATTGTTAAAATATTACAACAGAGATGAAGAACATTTTAGAGAAGGTAATATAGAATTCTAGGCATCTACAGGGCTTATAAACTGTAATTGGCTGGTTTAAGTGGCCACTTTACACACTGCGTAACATTAAAAAATAAGATTTTCAGGCGTTGCCTAGTATGTCGGTGAAATAATTCATTTAGATAAACCTCACCCATATAAATAAAGCTTTCAGCTCTTTAACATCAACAGATAAAAGAATTGAAGGAATATAGATGTTCAAATATGGGCAGAATGGTGAATGTTACACAGTGTGTAAAGTGGCCACTTAAACTAGCCATTGACAGGTCATAAGCCCTGTAGATGCGTAGATTTCTATATTTTCTTCTCTGAAATGCTCTTCATCTCTGTCAACTAGGTAAGACATAATTTTTAAGTAACTATACGTAAGACTGAATTTTGTCAAAATAACTATGTAAGACTCTATATTTGGAAAATACATATGTAGGTTCGACTCTTTAATTGGAAAAAAATTATGTATGCAAGCCTGCATTATTTTGCCTACCATGCAAGAGATCTCGATTCCCGACACGGTCGACACGAAAATTGAGATAATTAGGTTAGCTACATTATAGGCCCTAGACTGGTAACTGAAGCGTAAGACTGATCATCTTACCTTCATGTAGCAAAAATATAAAATTACCCTGCGGATCTGCCAAAAGGGATACGAGGATGATTGAACGAATTATTTACAAATAAAATATATCACGTCATAAAATTTTTACAATATTTTTTTCTCCAAGTCAATAATTTTGCAATACATGCGTAATGAACTGTAAGTATCGCACGCAACTACACTGGCTCAGTATCAGGCATAGAAGAAACAGTCACATTCTATCACTTTTTTACAATCTTTTAAATAATCCCACTTCGCCTGTTTATCTGAGAGAGCTCATCCAACCTCTTCCACAATACGGACTATCTCTTCGTTCTAGTAACGATAGAACCCTTTTAATACCCTGTCATAGCTCCAATTTTCTTGCCTCCTCTTTCACAGTAGTAGCCGCTCGATTGTGGAATAATCTACCCACTAATGTTAGAGACGCCCCTTCTTTATTTACGTATCAGTCAAGATTGAAATGTCACAATCTAAATATTTATATTGTTCTTTTAACCTTCTTCTTTTCTTCCTATCCCCTCTCATCTCATCATTGTATAGTGTTAATTTTTTATTGTATGTTTTTATTTTGTTAATATTTGTTTTTAATTTTTGTTTAAAATTGTAAGATGCAATGTGTTCATGTATTGATAATTTGATAAAAGTTTGGGTAGGCAGGAAGAAATTGCCTTAAGGCAATATGCTCGCCCTTATATGTATATATATTGTATATGTATATAAAGTGTCAAATAAATAAATAAAAATTAGTGTATAAGCAATATTAAATTAATCAAGTAATGATTAGAAGGAAATTATTAAGGCAGTTAATAAAAAGGAAGTAATTCGCAAAGAATGTTCAGGGTGATATCAAAAGGCCAACATCACTAATTTGTACCAGCACATTTATGAGACTTATCGTCCTTGAAACATACAAAGACGTATCAAAGACAAATTGGATTCTGAAGAAAATTGGCTGTAAAGCCAGATTCCTACGCCATTAAAAGCGTTTTTTTAAAATTCTAGTTAAAAACATAACACATAAACATTAATACAAGTACTACAAAATATCGGTAAAGATATATATTTAACTAGCGGATCAAGGACTAGATCTGAGACGTATGTTTACTAGGGATAGAAAGACCAAGAAATATATTGAAAGGAGGGTGAGTGCCGGCAACAGGGTGAACGGTGCACAGAAATCTACGCTGGCAAACAAATGTTTATCGCAGAAGGCCAAACTAGCAGTCACAATGCAGTTCTAGTGCCAACTCTAATGTATGGGAGCGAAGTATGGAATTGGAAAAATGATGATGAAAGTAGGTTAAATGCTGTCGAGATGCGATCCCTCAGGTGAATGTGTGGTAAAACGATGTATGATAGGTGCACAAATGTCGAGATCCGTGAACTGTGTAAGGCTGAGACATGCATTATCGACAGAATCAAGAAAGGGATGCTGCGTTGGTTTGCACATGTAAAGCGAATGGACCGCGAAAGAACGGCTAAAAGGATCTAAAATACGGTAAGATAAGATTTTTTTTGTTTTGTACATCATTTTGTGAAAAGATTCTAAATGATATTGTTATGGTATTTGTTACAATCAATATAGTGTAAAGTTTCCGCAAACCAAGTTTTGTAAAATTTCAATTGAAAATAATCGTAAAAATTGCATTTTTCAATAAAACTTCAATAATTAGTTTCATATTTTCGTTAAGAATCACCTTAAAGAAAAAAAAAAAAAATAATAAAAAGAGAAAAAAGGAGGTCATTTAATAGAAAAATCATCAAGGAATTTCTTATCAGATCCCAAGTAAGGAAAATCCAGTCCTTATAATGTTATTAATATGACAATCCATTCCTTAATCATTATTTAAAAATTTCTTAAATTTTTTGATAAAATCTATTGCAAATCGATCACAAAGTGTTTTAAAACGTTGCTTTCTTTAAAAAATATATTTATTTATTGAGGATATCAACAGTGATATATGTAACAAAAATATAACAAATAAAATATACAGAGAATAAAACCAATGACAGATATCTACAGAAATACATTAAATACACGTACAATACATACAAGTGTGTTTGTGTGAGTGTAAGTGAGTGAGAGGGTGGGTGAGTGGGTGTTATATGAGGGTGACATGTGTGTAAATATTATTGCACAAGTGTCGAAAATATAAATATGTTTAAAATATTAAGAATGAGAGATAAAATAAAATAAGTTAAAATAAGACTTTATTATTGAAACTAAGCATAAGACAAAAAAGTACCTTTTTTTAAGACGCGCATTTTAAATGTTGTTTTTTTACAATCAAATGGATCAATTAGGGGAAAGCTCAAATTATATTCACGAGCAAAACGTATAAGTGGAGAGTTCTGAGCATAGTTCGTACGAAGTACTGGCATGAAATAGAGAGCTCGACGTGTGACGGGTGCGGTAGCCAGGGACATTTAATGATAACTCCGACATAAGAGCCGGACTATCAAGGCGTCCACTAAGTATGTCATGAAGTACCTTCATGTCTAATAGTAGACGGTGCTTTTTGCAGGAAGACATACAATTTCGTTACTTACAGTAGAAACCCAGTATTGTTCGTTGACCCGGAATCAAGAGTCTACAGAAATAATATTGGAAAAGTAGAGTTCGCGAAAGGATCGGTTCCATGTAGGAAGTTTCTACTTTATGCACCTTTGCACTCTGTAAAGGAAACGAATGAACGAGGCGAAGAAAACGAGAACATAAGATGCAGAAGAAGACAACCAACCGAAGCGAGACTATGTATAGTACGCACAAACTTTATCTTTATCTTTCATTGTTTTTACTATTTTATTTTATTTTTACATCTGAGCATGTTTTTTATTCTTTATTTATATTCTTAATTTTTAATTACTCTTACAAATTTTCTTCATTTTTAATATTATTTCCATTTGTAAATACTCACTACAAACTACAAACTTTTAAATATCTTTTTTTCACTTAAATTTTAATTTTTAAACAACTTTCATTTATGTTTTTCTTTTTCCTTATCTTTTTTATACTTTCATAACTAACCTTACATATAATTGCTTTATAATATGGAAACTTCACTGGTCCATTAGAATTAAGTCTTATTGTGTAAAATATTAAACTTTGTAACTGTACTGTATGTTTCCTAAATAAAAGAAAATAAAAATAAAAAAAATAAAAAATACTATAAATTGCTTTTTTTTGTGGTTCTGTGTGAAACAACAACTCTCATCTATGAAATCAACTCAAACTACGTAGCTTTGTGATATGTTATATTGTGTAGCTTTACTATCCATTAATTTAACACATAATTTATATATTTTTTTTTGATTAAGTCAGTATTAGGTATTATCATAACGATTGGTTATGATGATGTTTGGCCGATTTGTTCTAGAAATGAACAATGCCAAAAACGGCCGCGTCGAGCGCCACGTGTGTTGCGAGTCATATGTCAAAAGTATCATCTCAAAGAAAAATAGTCCTTAAGAAATAATGTTTGAAATACTGTTTTCCAAATCAAGAATCTTCAAATAATTTATGTAATCTGCAAGTTTTATCTAGGAGAAAAAACCCGCACTGGGAGACATTCAAAATATAGAATACTTATTTGTATTTAAAAAAAGCTGGAATAATCTGTTAATTTATGGCTCATCGCAGGCGCTGGGCGTGTTTTATTAATATTATTATTTATATTAGGATAAAAATACAAACGAAGTAAATGATTTGAAATAAATAGTAATTATTTTTTTGTTTTTCTGTAAATAAAGTTACAGTAAAATATTATTATGGTTGGTCAAATATAATGGTAAGCTGCGCATAATCGCTTCTTTACACAGTTCGCCCCAACTACATTTCATCCTTAGGGAGATATTAAGAAGGAATATAACTAATTAACTAACTGGTATAAGGAGAAGTATAAAAAACGGAAAATTGTTTACAGGCGTTGTCTAGTAGGTGAATTAGTTCAGTGCGAATGGGTCTCACCCACATGATAAAGGTTTCAGCTCTTTTTTTTACAAAAGTCGACAGATGGAAGAGTTGAGAAAATGGGGATGTTTGAACATAGGCAAAATGTTGAATGTTAAACAGTGTTTAAACACTGTGCAATCACTATAGGCACGCACTCCGTGTCAGAAGCTCCGTGTCCCTCTTTGACTAGAGTTCGTTAGCGTTTTGCTCTCGCTAAGACATTCATTTCCTGAATATTTTTCAGTACTTCTAGTCAAAGATTGAATAGTTGACTTAAAATCCCTTTTTGTAAATCCAGACTCGGGGAAAGACATATTTTCATAGCTCAAAAACTGTTTAGTGCATTTAATAAGGACAACAACCGCACTGAGAAAAGTGTTGACTTCATTTTTTATCTGTATTGGTCGGACGAAGTCAGAGAAATTGTTGTCCAATGTAGAAGGATGTAAGCTGTTTTCTTGTTTAATTGGTAATGACTTATGATTTAGGGATTTAGGTATTATTTAGGTGTTTATGGTTTAATAATAATGTTTGGATAATTTATATAGCGCCATTTTTGTGACAATCGCCTCAAGGGCGCTATACAATAAATAAATATCCCAACACGTCTTGTAGCTACAGAGCGCATGGACGGTTGGGGTTCTAGTTCCTCGTCTCCAATTATGATATATTACAATTATGATATATATGAGCTAGATAACAGAACGTCTTGCAGCTACAGAGCGCATGGTCAATAAGAAATCTAGCCCCTATTTACATTTTTATTTTAAAAAAAATATTTGACAAAGAAGTTTAGAGTTTAAGTGATATTTTAAAATACGAAATAAAAAGCAAATTTATAAAATTGGAAGTTAGATAACAACAAGTCTTGCAGCTACTGAGCGCATGGACGGTTGAAATTCTAGACCCCATTTACTAAATTTAGATATTTGATAGTTGATAACATTTACATAATATGATAAAAATAGTATGATGGTTAACATCACAAAAAGTCTTGCAGCTTCAAAACGCATCGACAAATGGAATTTCAACAACAAGAATGATTTTAAAAAGTAGATAATAAGAAATAATTTTAAAAAACGCAATAATAATACATTGAGCAAAGAACTTATTTATTTTATTTATTATTTACGTTTAAATCTTGAAAAAGGGCACACATGGCCATATTATTATGTGTGCTCTGATTATTATAATAAAATTGAAATGATTTTTTATATTATATTATAAAATAGATAATTTACTGCCTTTGAACGGGGAACTATCCTAAGTTAGGTTAGATGGCTCCAGCAAATATTTATTTATAAATTTATTGCAAAAAATAATATTCATACTCGATAACAGGGAATCTATATAATGATGTTATAACTTATATAAGTTATTAATAATAATATTCACCTGTCTGAAGATGCCCATTAGAGGGTGAAAGCGCTAATTGGTCAAAATAAATAAGTGGTAGTGTACCAAGTATATTTTAAATGAGTAACTTATATGTAAATACAAGTCATTACATTATTACATTGGAATTCCATCAAGAACTGTCAATAAATAATTTAAATGAAAGAATCTATATAAAACCAATTAATGTAAAATGAAAACGGAGTGTTCTCTGTTTATGAAAGTCTCCATCTAACATGGCACAGCCTGTTCTAAGATGAAGATTTTCTATCTTTAGAGCATAAGTAGTCCTATTCTAATAAAACAATAACATAAAAAAGAAAAACTTAAACTACTTAATTATAAATGCCAAGCTAATCAAATTTAGGAATTAAAAATCGTTATTTCCCAAATATAAAGTTTATATATATGTGCCAAGAATAGATGTCACTTAAACATAAATAATATGTGTACCAATTATATAAAGTACTACGTTTTTTGATTTACAGATATTTTTTTATTTATATATGCAGTTATTTTTATTTTCAAATTCGTGTCAAAATGTATGCTTTTACTACTCAATCTTTTGTTTAAATAATTCTATGTAAATTACTGTAAAAAATACGCAAAAAAAAAATATGATAGAGATTAATAATTTGAATTGGTTTCGATTTCAACTTTTGTTGAAATTATTTATACAAAAGCAGATTTGCGTAGATTCTTTTTTTAATGAATACTTGTTATATTTTTTTCCTTTTTGTCATAGAAAAATTAAATGTTCTAATATTAGCACTAATTTTTTCACTTTTTTATATCTATCGTATTCTTCCAGTACTCTTTATTCGAATTGAAAACAAAATGTATACTCACACACAGACCATGCCATTGTGGGATTTTTCTCGTGGTTTTGTCATAGTTTTTTTTGTATTTGTAACTTATGTATGTCTATTGAAAAATGCAAAAAAAATATTACTTTTAACCCTTTATTATTTGTATGTAAAATTTTAACTCCTGTATTTTTATTAAAGTCATGATTTAAATTGATTAACTGATTTTCGAATTTGGAGAAATTATTATTGTGAAGACACCTCATATGTTCTTTAACACGAATATCAAAATTTCTTGATGTTTTTCCTACGTGAACTGAAGGGTGGTTATATACAAATATTTGAAACATTTAGTAAAATTTTTGACCACAAAGTTAATGCTTTAAATATTAAAAATATTCATTGAAGATTGAAGTTGTTTTATTTTATTTATTTGACACTTTATATATATAAACAATAAATATACATATAAGGGCGGGCATATTGCCTTAAGGCAATTTCTTCCCACCTACCCAAACCGTTCAGTTTGAGAAAATTATAAATACATGGACATATTGAATCTTACAATTTTATACAAAAATTAAAAGCAAAGATAAATATACATTAAAAAAATTAACACTATACTATGAAGAGAGGAGAGGGGATGGGAAGGAAAGAAGAAGGATAAAGGAACAATTTAAATATTTAGATAGTGACATTTCAATCTTGACTTAAATGTAAATAAAGAAGGGGCGTCTCTAACATTAGTGGGTAGATTATTCCACAATCGAGCGGCTACTACTGCAAAAGAGGAGGCAAGAAAATTAGAGCGATTACAGGGTATTAAAAGGGTTCTCTCGTTACTAGAACGAAGAGATAGTCCGTGATGTGAAAGAGGTTGGATGAGCTCTCTCAGATAAACAGGCGAAGTGGGATTATTAAAAATATTGTAAAGAAGTGATAGAATGTGAATGTTTCTTCTTTGCCTGATATTGATCTGAACTCATTTAAAGGTTTTTTTTAGTTAAGTCGTTTTCGTTCTAAAGGTGCGACATGTCATGTCAGGTTTCGTCTCGACTAGTTAGTGTCGTCATCGTGTGATTCTTTATGTTGATTTTAAAATTGTCCCCAGTATAATTTTTATCTACGACTGACTCAGCAATATTTCTTTAAAACAACACAGAAAAGAAAAGGAAACAAAATTATGAAATAATAAATTAATTGACAGATAGTTTTGTGAAAGTATTATATATTGTGTATACATGTGGGGTCGTGTACAATCGGCAAGGCCAAACTAATCGATATATAGTTAACCGTGACATAGTTAACTAACAGTAACAATGTCGGTTGTGTTGTGTGTATCTGTGTACGTTAGCATCAAACTATTTTCTTTACTTCATTTAGTTTTAAATACCTCGATTATGATGGAAAGATAAGGACGTCATACCTTCGCCATGATGGTATAGTTAAATAGGCTAAAAGCCATCAGAAAGAGACAGATACTCCTCAAAGATTTGCTATTTGCGGATGATGCTGCTTTTATTGCGCACTCCGAGGAAGATCTACAACTTTTGATGGATATGTTTTCAACAGCGTGTCGAAAAATTTCTATGGAAATAAGCTTGAAAAGAACTGGTGTTTTAAGACAAGACACAGCTTTGATGGTCAAATGCTACAGGTCTGTTTTAAGTTTTGTTACCTCGGTTCAACAATGTATGGAGACTGTTCGTTAGACCAGGAGATCAAGTGTAGAATGAATACGAAAAGCAGCTACCACTTTTAGAAAGCTCCAAGACAGAGTTTAAAAAAATGAAAAACTCACCATATGAACCAAAGAACAAGTTTATCAAGCCTGTGTACTCAGCGCGTACTACAGCGGTGAAACCTGGCCAACTTACAGACACCAAGAAAGGAAAATCAACGCTTTTCGTTTGCGATGTTTGAGGCGTATTCTTGGCGTGACGTGGCAGAACAAAGTAACAAATGCAGATATACTAACCTTGATCCGTGATCTTAAAAGAAAGACGCCTGCGATGGCTCGGTCATGGGAGTCGAATGGAGGATGGCCGGATGCCGAAAGATATTATGTAGGAAGAGCTTTGTGATGCTAAAAGATCCCACGGTGGTCTGCGATTGCGATTTGAAGGTGTATGTAAACGTGACATGAAGACTTTTTGCATTGACACTGATCATTGGGAAGATCTCGCCAGGGATAGAGATGTGTGGAGAGGAGAAGTAAAGGAGGGAAAAGCGGCACACGACGACCTCTGGCTGGAAAGTCTGAGGCTTAAAAAACTGCGAGGAAGGCAGCTACCTACTGAAGCCCCCCCCACAACCTGGAAGTGTGAGAAATGTGACCGACTTGCTGGTCCCGTATTGGACTATACAGTCACCGGTAAAGCTATTTATCCCAGTCTTCAAATTTAGTATACGTCACCATCGTCTTTCTAAGACGGACGGTTGCCATATAGATAGATAATCCAAGATAAACTCTCTTGAGTGATTACGAAGATACACTACTGACCCTCCACCTTCAAGTTTTGGGCAGGCACATCGATATGAAACAAGGGGAAGCGTACGTCACTGTACGCATATCTGTGCACTAAAGAGACATAGCTACATTATTACGTCATGGTTGAAGGAAAATTATCCCGAGCGATTACGATGATACACTACCGATCTCCTCACCTTCAAGTTTTAATGTAAGTCCATCGGTTTGTACTGACGACGGATCTAGAACCCCTCGATACGTTTAACTACAAAAAATTATCTCACCTAGCAATTTTTCCTTTAATTACGATTTATTTTAAATGTTTTGAGGCTGGCTTTTTTTTTCTTTAAAGCCTATCAAAAATATGAGCTAGAAATAAGTACATTTATATGCACATAAAGTCGAATTAAATTCCGATAAAACTGTGTGTTTTGAAAACTAGCGCGGTGAACCTAGCATTGTGTACAAACATTTAGACACGCTCAAAATATTATATTATTGTGCCTATATATAAAATATATATATATATATACAACAATACTATAATACAACAATACTATTGTGACAGGTACGAGTGTTTAAATTTTACTCTTCAAAATTTAAGTGTTTTTTATCAAAAAAATTATCCACAACACTAATGGCTCCTAAAAAAGACATAAGAATCAAGGATTTGGTGGTGCAACCTAATTCTCCTCAACCACCTTTCTCTATAGGCATAGATGTAGGAAATGCAATTTCTGCTTTACAAAGTGAAGTTAAAAGAATTGCTGACTCCTACGACGAATTAAAACAGAACTTGGCACAAGATGGGGATAGATGGAACAAAGTCCTAGAAAATCTCGATATTGCAAAAAAAACCATTTATGTATTGAAACAAAAAAATCTGGAACTGGAAAATAGAGTGACTAAACTGGAAAGAATTGCTGAGATACAGGAACACGAAAAGAAATCCTGCAACATCGAAGTAACAGGGGTAATCGAAGACAAAAGTGAAAATATCATGGACAGCTTCACGAGAATATGTAAAACTATCAAGACATCGATAACTGCCTTGGATGTTGAAATTGCATATAGAGCCAACACTAAACCGTCAGAAGACAACACTCCGCGTCCCATTATCTACAAACTAAACACAAGAATGAAGAAAGAAGTGTTACTGAAAGACGTTAGAAACTACAATTCAAATAAGAAGCCGGAGGATAAACTTAGCTCCAAACAGGTCGGTTTCTTAGGAACGAACAGGCAGATCTACATAGCCGAACAACTAACATTTCGGGCTAAACATTTATACTACTTGGCGAGGAAAGCTGGAAAGGACCGAGAGTATAAATTTGTTTGGACCAGGAATGGAAAGATATTCATGCGAAAAGATGTCGGTGCTCCGATCATACCAATTTTATCTGAAGATAAACTCCCTAAGTAGTTCCAGGTTAGATATGAATATTGTTTTTAAATTCACACTGTTAATATTTATGATTTATCAAATATTTATTATTATAAGAAAGAACTTGAAAACTAAATTAAGTTTCTATTATTATAGAATTATCTTTTTTACACTCACTTTTAATACAAACCAGTTATTATTTATACTGAAAAAGAGATTTTTTTTGGAATTAACCATAGTACTTTATACTAAAGAAATAAAAATCATTCAACAATCGATGCTAAATTTTTCAATGTTACTTATTCATTTATATATAATTTATATGCCATTGAAGCATACAAAATTATTCCAGGCTCAACTCAACTATGTGAACCAAATGTCACTCGTTATTATGACAAGATTGAGCGCGTTTATTGAAAAACTAGTCGGTAAAACAGTCGCCACTAAGATGATAAATAATAACAATTTCATTTCTTATTACTATGAGGAACGCACTTATCAATTACTTTGTAGTATTTCAAAAACAAGTAATGTGTTAGAAACTTTATTTTTAAATTTGTTTTTATGTTTTTATTTTAAAGACCTTTTGGAAACAGTTTCTTTTTTACAGTATGTATACCCAAAAACATTCTGTAGAATTATTGTTATTATCAAAACGCTTGTCGGTAAAACAGACGCCATCAATATGATGATCAATATTGTAAACATCATTTTTACATATATTATTAATATGTTGATTACTAGTGTATACTCTGATAACCTGAAAATATATTTCTGGCTTGTGACTAGAATAAATGTACCAACCTCTTCTATAAATGTTTTTCAATTCCATTGTACTCTTTATAACTATATTGAATTAATCTACTTTTATCCTTTCATTCTGTATTTGTGCCTAAATGTTATCTTTTACAAAATCACAGAAACAATTAAAACACCATCTATTGTTAAATATCCAAACCATTTTATTGTTAAATTATTGCATCTTACAACCGTTAATTTAATATCCTGTCGTATTTTCTTACTTTCTGGAAATAAAATTGTATGCCAATGTATTCAAATTTACAAGGAAACGATAATAACTACTCATATCTATTATTATCGACCATATCACATTTACACAAGTCAAATGACCATTAATATTTGTGTACATTTTAATTACTATAAATTTATTTTCTCCAACATAAAAATATCTCAAAACCTGACGCATATCTTTTTAATATTTAATTATGGAGGACAGTAATAATGATTTTTTAGAGAAAATGTACAATAATATAATAATAGATAACCTTGAAGAAATAAAGATATATGACTGGTATGGGTACAATTTAAAAATAATTCACCAAAATATAAGGAGTACGGTAAACTTAGATAACTTTTTAACTTTCTTGGATAATTTTAATGATAAATTCGATATAATTATCCTCACCGAGTGTTGGATAAATGAGTGCTATCAATCTAAAACGATTAATAACTATATTGAGCATCATTCTATCAAATGTATAAATAGAAGTAGTGGTATAATTGTATATGTTAAGGAAGGACTTATTGTCAATGTGGATGAAATGTTACTTTCTCAAGCTAATTGCCTAAAACTAACGTGTAATGATTTGACAATCCTGGCTATTTATCGGTCGCCATCGTTTCTTAATATTCACCCATTTCTCGACTCCCTTCAGTCTATACTCAATGACATGAGAGATCACAGGAAACAGATCGTTATTGGAGATATCAACATAAACACGATTAACAATAAACACCATCAAGCAAATGAATATACCTGTTTTCTCGGCGAACAGGGTCTACATTTGATTTCTGATGCGATTACTAGAGAGCAAAGTAATACATGTATCGATCATATTATAACAAAAGGAATATATGGTTTCGATGCCTTTACTTTTCATTCTAATATAACAGACCATCACACCATTGCCATATGTACCAAATCTGAATCTCACATTACAAAAGAAAAAAAATCTCGCGTTACAAAAATAATATACTCTGATTTGACAAATGATCTAGAAAACGAAATGTGGGAAAAAGTTTTTATGGAGAATGACGTGGATATGGCAATGGACGCATTCATTACAACATTGACTCAATACATAAACAAACACACGACCACAAAAAATGTCTCTCACAAAAAACTAAAATTCACTCCATGGATAACCAATACTTTAGTACAAAATATTCACAAACGGAATAAATTACATGTAAAAGCCAGTAAAAATCCTAGCGATATAATTATTCAATACGAGTATAAGAAATATAGAAATTTGTGTAAAAAGAATATAAGATTAGCGAAACAAAACTACTACAAAAAACTGATTTACGAAAATAGTAACTGCGACCCTGCACGGATGTGGAAAATAGTGAGGGAAATTACAAGAACTTCAAAATCGAAAACTACCCAAATAGACAGTATTGACATAAATAACACAACTTCAATATCAGACACTAAATCGATAGCAAACCATGCAAATAACTATTTTACTTCTGTTGGAAACACTTTAGCCCAAAATATTCTTAGTGAATTAAAATCTAACGAAGACACCCTGGCTTATAATATACCGTCTCTTGCTTCAGCACATAAAATTGAAGAAATTACAACAACACCTATTGAAATAATAAAAACTATAGACTCCTTGAAACTGAGCACAGCTACGGGTCCAGATAAAATAAATTCAATTGTTATAAAATCAATTAAAACATATATAGCAAAACCATTAGCATTCATATTTAATCTTAGTTTTAATATAGGAATTTTTCCGAAACATTTGAAAGAATCGACTGTAATACCAATTTATAAAAATGGTGACAGTAAACATATTAAAAACTACAGACCAATCTCCTTGCTCAATACTGTTTCTAAAATTATTGAAAAAATTGTCAAACTAAAACTTAATAACTATTTAGAAAAAAATAATTTACTCTCAGAAAACCAATATGGATTTCGGACAGGCATGGGTACTGAAAACGCAATAGCTAAATTGACTGAAACAATAGCTAAACATCTAGACAATAGGGAAAAATGCTTGGCTATTTTTCTGGACCTGGCTAAAGCTTTTGACACTATTTCACATAAAATTCTATTTAAAAGGTTACATAATATAGGAATCCAAGGGCAGTTATATAAATGGTTAAACAGCTATGTAAGTGGAAGATTTCAGAAGGTGAAAGTGGGTAGTGACTTGAGCGAACCTGCTCAGCTCTCATTTGGTGTTCCACAAGGGAGCACTTTGGGACCACTGCTGTTCTTGATATATATTAACGAACTTTGTAACAAGCCATCACTTGGACAAATCATTTCATTTGCAGATGATACAGCTATAATTTATAGCGCATCAACTTGGTCAGAAACTCATAAAAAAGCAAGTAATGACTTAAGTTATATTAAAAAATGGCTAGACGAAAACTTGTTGACTTTAAATTCGGATAAAACAAAGTTCATACGTTTTAGTGCAACTTCCGCCGGGCAACCTAATGAAATTCACGAACTTCAACTACATAATTATTCAGTGATGGTAAATTGCAACTGCAAAAAACTAAGTAGTGTTCAAAGTATAAAATATCTTGGAATAATTATAGACCAGTATTTGAGATGGAATGAACAAATTGAAACTATAACTGCAAAAATTAGGCGCTTAATACATTTTTTCATCCCACTTAGAAATATACTTAAAATCCCGGACTTGAAACACCTATACCATGCACTGGCAAATTCTGTGTTGACTTACGGTCTAATTGGTTGGGGAGCTTGCACAAAAACCGCCCTTGAACCTGTAGCAATTGCACAGAAATCTTTAATCCGAGTCATCTTAAAAAAAACATTTCGCTATCCAAGTGACTTGCTCTTCAAAGAATTCAGAGTACTGAATATTATTCAACAG
>NW_028280462.1:7500-20000 GCF_059751315.1 Micrasema longulum
GGTTAGGTTAGGTTAGGTTAGGTTAGGTTAGGTTAGGTTAGGTTAGGTTAGGTTAGGTTAGGTTAGGTTAGGTTAGGTTAGGTTAGGTTAGGTTAGGTTAGGTTAGGTTAGGTTAGGTTAGGTTAGGTTAGGTTAGGTTAGGTTAGGTTAGGTTAGGTTAGGTTAGGTTAGGTTAGGTTAGGTTAGGTTAGGTTAGGTTAGGTTAGGTTAGGTTAGGTTAGGTTAGGTTAGGTTAGGTTAGGTTAGGTTAGGTTAGGTTAGGTTAGGTTAGGTTAGGTTAGGTTAGGTTAGGTTAGGTTAGGTTAGGTTAGGTTAGGTTAGGTTAGGTTAGGTTAGGTTAGGTTTTTTTTTTTTTTTTTTTTTTTTTTTTTTTTTTTTTTTTTTTTTCTTTGTTGTGTTATTTGATATCCCTTGCTTATAACTATACAAGGTGATATTTTTGGGCTGTTATTTTTGTTAGTGCTTTGTGTATGATTTTATGTGTTTATGTTTTGTGTTGAAGCTGTGACATGGACTATTTGCACTTTCCGACATTCGTCTAGTGCCTATCCATCTTCGTCCCGCCCGCCCACGTTTTACTAAACAATGTCGCGATTCCCAGTCCAGTGTCACGCTTCATGCACAGGCGGTCACCTTGCGGTTTTTGCCAAGTGCGCTCTGCGTACACTAACTTAGTCACCACAACATATCCAGCAACACGTGCGCATGTCGAGACTCGGAATTGGAATCAGCACCGTTGTCAAGGGAACCATGTAAAACCTTGACTGGAAAGGGATTAACATAAATTTATATTTCTATAGCATAATAACAATAAATGTAACGAAAGTTACATAATAATTTGTAACAATAAGTTATTTAACAATAGATACTTAACAAAAGTTACGCACCTACTTCATAACAATATATATGTAGCAAAAGTTACATATCAACTTCAAAACAATAATGTAACAAAAGTTACATTACAGATTCAGTCAAAGCAACAAGTAACAACAAGTAACAAAATAACAGTAACAACTGTAAAATGGTTAAACTATAGCAATTTAAATATAAAATATAGCTATGTCTATTGTTAGTGCATGCATATCACAGTTGAAAAGTTTTGGGTACCTGCCCCATTACTTGTTCATTGGCCTTATTTTTTCTATTATTAGTTTAGCGTAAGACACGAACTTTTGGGACAATATGCTGTGCTGTAGAACTGTCCGAAAATCTTCAATTGCAATTTTTCTTTTGTTGCACTCTTTTTCCAAATCATACCTTTCTTTCGCAAACATTGGGCAGTGAAGGAGAAGATGTTGGACATTTTGCTCGCTTAGCGTATCGCATGGGCAGGCACTGCTACTCTTCAATTTAAATCTGTGAAGATACGAAAGTGTAGCACCGTGACCTGTGAGAATTTGTGTTAATTCAAAGGTGTGTTTGTTTGCTTTGCCAAATTGTTTGCAGTCATTTAAATTTTCAAAGAAATATTTAGTTACTGACCCAGTAGAGCTTGTTTGGTATCGGTTTTCCCATTCTTCGAGAGACTTTTCTCTTAGTTCCCTTTTTGCGTAGCTTAGTGGAAACTTTGTGTATAGCTTTACAGTTTTTACGTGTAAGGCTGCATCTTTCGCTAACTCGTCAGCTCTATCATTTCCAGAGAGACCGTTATGACCACGTATCCACAAGAATTTGCATTCAATGCCTCTTTTCTCGAGATTTCTCGAAGATTCTTGTATGCAGAATACCATGGGATTGTTAGGCGATCCATCATCTAGCGCCTGAATAGAGCTTTTTGAATCTGACAATAAGTTGACAGTCTTCCAGTTTTTCTTTTTGCTAGTGACCCATTCTAGTGCCTTCACAATTGCGAAGAGTTCGGCTTGGAATACCGTGCAGTAGTCTGCCATGGGAAGCTTCTTACTGTACAACTCTCCGGAATTGTCAAATGCGGCGAAGGCAGCGCCCACTTTCCCTCCAGTTTTACTGCCGTCCGTGTAGATGTCTATTTCATCCTCTGGAAATTCAAGTCTGGCGTACGTTTCTGGATGCCCAGTAGATAAGCCCACTTGTTTGCTTGGATGTGGAAGATCTGTATAGGCGATCCTTCCTTGATACAATATGTCGTTTGGAGCATTTATGATAGTATGGTTCAATTTTGTGTAATAGATATCGCTAATCTCTTTAATTCTAATATCCAATGGCATGAGTCCTGCAATTGCCTGGACCGAGGTGAGGGATGCAGTTCTATATGCTTTGCTTATTCTTATTCCCATTGACCGTTGAATTCTATTTAGTTTTGTCTGGATATTTTTCCTCTTTGCTGCTTCTGACCATACCGCGGCAGCATAAGTAATAGTGGGTTCTACTACCCCGCTATAAATCGTTCTTACTATTTCTGGGCTGAGTCCCCATGTCGGTTTGGCCATGAATGTTAGGCGATTTGCTATTTTCGCTGCTTTTTTTGTTATTGAGTCAACGTGTTTACTCCAATTTAGATTTTCGTCCAGAACTACACCAAGGATTTTACAATCTTTGACAAAATAAAGCCTTTTTCCTCTCATAAATATATTTGGAGGTTGTGCTTTTCTCTTAGTTATAAATAGAGCATTTGTTTTTTCTTCGGAAAATTTTAATTTTACTTTGTCTCCCCAAGAAGTGACTAAGGAGAGAGTTTCGTTTGTTATTTGTTCCAATAAGTTCGTATCTTTGTGCTTTATTAAAACTAGGACATCATCTGCAAATGCTTGTAAATGAACATTGCAGTGATAACTTAACTGTAAAAGTTCGTCTAGGACGATATTCCAAAGCACCGGTCCACAAGCAGATCCCTGTATGCAACCTTTGTTTGAACTTTTATTTGAGTATGCGCCAGCGTATTTAACTTCTACCATCCTGTCGGAGTGGTAGTCTTGGAAGACATTGAATATGTTCTTCGGGCACTCAAGTTTTGTTAATTGATTTAAAATATGGGGCCACCAAGCGTTATCGAAGGCCCCTTTAATATCTAAAGATATAGCACAGACATGGTAACCATTCTTTGTTGCTTCTTTAATGAGAGTGACCGCGTTCACCATAGCGTCTTCGGCACTCTTTTGTTGGGTAAATCCGTATTGATTAGGGCTTAGTTTTTCAAGTTTATTGAATCTCCATGAGATTCTTTTGATTAGAAGTTTTTCTAAGACCTTTCCAAATACGGGTAAAAGACCGATTGGCCTATATGAAGACACGTCTCCGTAATCTTCCTTACCTGGTTTTGGGATTACTTTTACTCTGGCAATTTTCCATAGTGCTGGGAAGCAGCCGAGTCTCAGACTCGCATTAAATATGCTATGAATGGTGTTCGGAATGCATTCGAATGTTTTTTGGCAAATGTCTGCAGTGAAATGATCGCGGCCCGGTGCTTTACTGGAATTTAAACTAAATAGAATATTTCTTATTTCTAATAACGTAAAAGGCATATCATTATCGGCTAGTAGATTTTTTGCTATATTTTGCCTAATTTCGAGTTGCTCGCTTGTTTCACCGTGCGTGGTATCATCCGGAAAGAAATGTTTAAGAAGCTCAGTTGCCGACTCCTGCGCTGAGGTGGTTTGAACGCCGTTGAATTTAAGCGTCTCGGGGGGTCGTGATTGTGAATTTCTTAATATTCTTTGTACCGTAGACCAAACCGTATCTTTATTTTGTCCCGTACAGAAATCCTTCCAGCTTTTAGTCTTAGCTAACGAGATCGCCTCTTTATATTTTTGCTTGATCTCTATGTATGCTGGTAATGTTACAAAATTTCTTCTACCAGCAGCCGAGTTAACCAATTTCCTTTTTAATCTAATGACTTCTTTTTTAAGATCATTTAGTTCTGCAGTCCACCAGGGACATTTTTTGGTTTTTGAGGCTTTAATGTTGGGGATGGATGAGCGACAGGCTTCAGATATTGCATCTGTAATCGTACTTACCTGTCTGTTAAGGACGCTCGGTTCAATATTTTCGTCTATTTTTATTGAATTTAGCTCTTTTTCTGTTAATATTTTCTTTAAGGTTTTTTGAAATGTTTTCCAGTTTGCTTTGCTGGTTTTGTATAGAAACGTCGTAGCGTCATTTACACAAGTATTAGAGTCCGTTTCTAATTTAATATTAAATGTAACTGCATTATGGTCTGAAAGAGCGGCTAGCTGTCGGTCGACTCGCCATTTTTCGACTAGACCAATCATGTTTGTAGAGCATGTTGTGATGTCTATGATGCTTGTTAACAAATCATTTCCTCGAAACGTTTCGAATGTGGGTGTGGTTCCCTCGTTTAATATGTGAAGTTGATTTTGGGACATGAAGTCATTAACTCTATCTCCTCTTTTGTCTGATCTGTCGCTGCCCCACCAGATGCTCTTAGAATTTGCATCTGCCCCGATAAGAATTAGATTTTTGATCTTATCGTTCAACATGGTGCTGATTTTGCTCAGGCAGGAGTCGACGTCTTCGCTTGGAGTAAAATATTGGGAGCCTAATACAAGTGGTTGTAATGTTGTTTTAATTTCAATAAAAACGCTCGTAGTATCACTATGTTTATCTAAGAGTATGCAGCTCTGAGATATCTCAGAGTTAAAAATTATAACGGCTGCCTTTACTGGTGAATTTCGGCTGCACTTTTGAAATATTTTGCCACTGAACGTTGATTTATTGATCTTTCCGGTGTTACCAGTATACGGCTCTTGTATGAGTGCTATGTCATACTTTTGTTGTATAGCTTGTTCTAAAAATGACAATGTGGCTGCCTCGCATCTTTGGAGGTTTGCCTGAGCAACTTTAATGGTTTTTATAGATTTACTGTCCATAATCGACCATGTTTCTATATCTAACTAGTTGTCTTTGGTGTGCCGGACACTCCAGACTTAGAGCTTTGTGGTCAGTTGGTGTTTTGCTTTTATAAACTTTGTTGACTATGGAGCAGTTGTAACATTTAATTTTTATGTCGGTATTTAAGCATTGAGCAGCTTTGTGCTCTCCGCCACACTTCCAACAGACCTCTTTGTTTTTGCAATGAGCAACGGAATGTCCGTAACTCATGCATTTTTGACATGAAATGATGGCCATGTATTCTGCCACCCAGACTCTGTCGTACCCAATATTAACGCGTTCCATTTTAACGAGGCGGGACCAAATTTCAGGCTCGACTGAAATCACGGCGCATTTGCGTGTGACATCTTTTTTAAAAGCTAGTGTAAAGAGAACGGAAGCCTTAGGAGTGGAAGTTTCATTAGTGTCTATTAGGGCTGTGTTTTGATTAAACAGAGCAGTTACGATCTGTTCTTTGGTAAGATCGGCGTCGATCCCCTTCAAGATGACCTTTGGTCTAATCTTGGTGCCGATTTGGGCTTTAAGACTGTCATTTTTTGAAATTTCGGCCGATAGCTGGTTGCATTGTTCTTCAGTATCGCACTGTATAAGAACTTTATTGTTTGTTGTCTTTTTAAGGCTTTTTATTCCGATCCCTAATGCTGCAACGTTGACGGTGCTTTTAATAGTTTTTTCGAGGGTTTCGCTCGCTGTAGGCGTTATTTTACCCTGAATAATAACCGTGTGCCGAGTTTTCGGTTTCAAGGCTGGTTGGTCGGAATTGTGATAAGCTGTTTGTAAATTTGCTGCTGCTACACCCGCATAACTCACAGGAGGAGTGTAAACAGTAGCATTATTTGGTTGAGAGGGAGTGTTAGATGGGGAAGACACTTGAGCTGCCAACACTGAACTGTGTCTAATTTCCTGTTCTAGGGCCTGTTCCGTAAAGGAGAGCTTCGCGGCTAGCATCTCCGATTGGTGCTTTAGACCAATAGACATCATTTCTGACTCGAAGGTGGCATTTGCAGTAATGATATCAGAAAGGCATTCTGATATTTCATTCTTTATAGCGGCTTTAATGTTGCCGCTATTACAAAGAGCTCTGAGAGCCTGTTCTGCTTTATCTTTAATGACTAATGCTGAGGATATTACGAGTTTGGAGGCTCGAGCGGGTTCAGATGCCTGCGGTTCAGCAGTAAAAGCTCTCTCTGAACCTGGGGAAAAGTCAGGTGGATCTATTTTCTTTTTCGTAGGGGTACGTTGCATTTTACTAAGCGAGAGCTAAAAAAAAAAAAAAAAAAAAAAAAAAAAAAAAAAAAAAAAAAAAAGGTAGATTCAATTGGCCCAAGCGGCCGGCCGCTGCCGGTACCTTTTCGAATTTATAATATAAAAATGGAATTTAATCTACTTTACTGAATTTATTTACTCACTTATTTAAAAAGAATGAAAGATTTTAATAAACGTCACAAAGAAACTGAAGCTAATTTGACGGAAACGAGTTTACTTGATTGAACGCACAAATGGACGCCACACAAAACAAAACAAAACTGAAGTTAAATTTACTGATGTGAAAAAACTACTACTTTAGGAAACGAGTGAATTTAATGGAAGAAATCAATGGAAACACAAAACAATAATACAAAATGCTGTAAGTATCATGCAAAGATGCGAGAAGAAGCACTCACCAAATGCAGAGACGAAACACAACTGAAGTTAAATTAAAAGAAGGAATCGATATAACGAATATGAAAAGACGCTTCTTCGGGAAGCTTCTATTTCCGGAAAGAAAAAATTACAGGTGGCACTGACAAAACAAAGATGGCCCGCCGCCGGTACCTTTTCGAATTTATAATATAAAAATGGAATTTAATCTACTTTACTGAATTTATTTACTCACTTATTTAAAAAGAATGAAAGATTTTAATAAACGTCACAAAGAAACTGAAGCTAATTTGACGGAAACGAGTTTACTTGATTGAACGCACAAATGGACGCCACACAAAACAAAACAAAACTGAAGTTAAATTTACTGATGTGAAAAAACTACTACTTTAGGAAACGAGTGAATTTAATGGAAGAAATCAATGGAAACACAAAACAATAATACAAAATGCTGTAAGTATCATGCAAAGATGCGAGAAGAAGCACTCACCAAATGCAGAGACGAAACACAACTGAAGTTAAATTAAAAGAAGGAATCGATATAACGAATATGAAAAGACGCTTCTTCGGGAAGCTTCTATTTCCGGAAAGAAAAAATTACAGGTGGCACTGACAAAACAAAGATGGCCCGCCGCCGGTACCTTTTCGAATTTATAATATAAAAATGGAATTTAATCTACTTTACTGAATTTATTTACTCACTTATTTAAAAAGAATGAAAGATTTTAATAAACGTCACAAAGAAACTGAAGCTAATTTGACGGAAACGAGTTTACTTGATTGAACGCACAAATGGACGCCACACAAAACAAAACAAAACTGAAGTTAAATTTACTGATGTGAAAAAACTACTACTTTAGGAAACGAGTGAATTTAATGGAAGAAATCAATGGAAACACAAAACAATAATACAAAATGCTGTAAGTATCATGCAAAGATGCGAGAAGAAGCACTCACCAAATGCAGAGACGAAACACAACTGAAGTTAAATTAAAAGAAGGAATCGATATAACGAATATGAAAAGACGCTTCTTCGGGAAGCTTCTATTTCCGGAAAGAAAAAATTACAGGTGGCACTGACAAAACAAAGATGGCCCGCCGCCGGTACCTTTTCGAATTTATAATATAAAAATGGAATTTAATCTACTTTACTGAATTTATTTACTCACTTATTTAAAAAGAATGAAAGATTTTAATAAACGTCACAAAGAAACTGAAGCTAATTTGACGGAAACGAGTTTACTTGATTGAACGCACAAATGGACGCCACACAAAACAAAACAAAACTGAAGTTAAATTTACTGATGTGAAAAAACTACTACTTTAGGAAACGAGTGAATTTAATGGAAGAAATCAATGGAAACACAAAACAATAATACAAAATGCTGTAAGTATCATGCAAAGATGCGAGAAGAAGCACTCACCAAATGCAGAGACGAAACACAACTGAAGTTAAATTAAAAGAAGGAATCGATATAACGAATATGAAAAGACGCTTCTTCGGGAAGCTTCTATTTCCGGAAAGAAAAAATTACAGGTGGCACTGACAAAACAAAGATGGCCCGCCGCCGGTACCTTTTCGAATTTATAATATAAAAATGGAATTTAATCTACTTTACTGAATTTATTTACTCACTTATTTAAAAAGAATGAAAGATTTTAATAAACGTCACAAAGAAACTGAAGCTAATTTGACGGAAACGAGTTTACTTGATTGAACGCACAAATGGACGCCACACAAAACAAAACAAAACTGAAGTTAAATTTACTGATGTGAAAAAACTACTACTTTAGGAAACGAGTGAATTTAATGGAAGAAATCAATGGAAACACAAAACAATAATACAAAATGCTGTAAGTATCATGCAAAGATGCGAGAAGAAGCACTCACCAAATGCAGAGACGAAACACAACTGAAGTTAAATTAAAAGAAGGAATCGATATAACGAATATGAAAAGACGCTTCTTCGGGAAGCTTCTATTTCCGGAAAGAAAAAATTACAGGTGGCACTGACAAAACAAAGATGGCCCGCCGCCGGTACCTTTTCGAATTTATAATATAAAAATGGAATTTAATCTACTTTACTGAATTTATTTACTCACTTATTTAAAAAGAATGAAAGATTTTAATAAACGTCACAAAGAAACTGAAGCTAATTTGACGGAAACGAGTTTACTTGATTGAACGCACAAATGGACGCCACACAAAACAAAACAAAACTGAAGTTAAATTTACTGATGTGAAAAAACTACTACTTTAGGAAACGAGTGAATTTAATGGAAGAAATCAATGGAAACACAAAACAATAATACAAAATGCTGTAAGTATCATGCAAAGATGCGAGAAGAAGCACTCACCAAATGCAGAGACGAAACACAACTGAAGTTAAATTAAAAGAAGGAATCGATATAACGAATATGAAAAGACGCTTCTTCGGGAAGCTTCTATTTCCGGAAAGAAAAAATTACAGGTGGCACTGACAAAACAAAGATGGCCCGCCGCCGGTACCTTTTCGAATTTATAATATAAAAATGGAATTTAATCTACTTTACTGAATTTATTTACTCACTTATTTAAAAAGAATGAAAGATTTTAATAAACGTCACAAAGAAACTGAAGCTAATTTGACGGAAACGAGTTTACTTGATTGAACGCACAAATGGACGCCACACAAAACAAAACAAAACTGAAGTTAAATTTACTGATGTGAAAAAACTACTACTTTAGGAAACGAGTGAATTTAATGGAAGAAATCAATGGAAACACAAAACAATAATACAAAATGCTGTAAGTATCATGCAAAGATGCGAGAAGAAGCACTCACCAAATGCAGAGACGAAACACAACTGAAGTTAAATTAAAAGAAGGAATCGATATAACGAATATGAAAAGACGCTTCTTCGGGAAGCTTCTATTTCCGGAAAGAAAAAATTACAGGTGGCACTGACAAAACAAAGATGGCCCGCCGCCGGTACCTTTTCGAATTTATAATATAAAAATGGAATTTAATCTACTTTACTGAATTTATTTACTCACTTATTTAAAAAGAATGAAAGATTTTAATAAACGTCACAAAGAAACTGAAGCTAATTTGACGGAAACGAGTTTACTTGATTGAACGCACAAATGGACGCCACACAAAACAAAACAAAACTGAAGTTAAATTTACTGATGTGAAAAAACTACTACTTTAGGAAACGAGTGAATTTAATGGAAGAAATCAATGGAAACACAAAACAATAATACAAAATGCTGTAAGTATCATGCAAAGATGCGAGAAGAAGCACTCACCAAATGCAGAGACGAAACACAACTGAAGTTAAATTAAAAGAAGGAATCGATATAACGAATATGAAAAGACGCTTCTTCGGGAAGCTTCTATTTCCGGAAAGAAAAAATTACAGGTGGCACTGACAAAACAAAGATGGCCCGCCGCCGGTACCTTTTCGAATTTATAATATAAAAATGGAATTTAATCTACTTTACTGAATTTATTTACTCACTTATTTAAAAAGAATGAAAGATTTTAATAAACGTCACAAAGAAACTGAAGCTAATTTGACGGAAACGAGTTTACTTGATTGAACGCACAAATGGACGCCACACAAAACAAAACAAAACTGAAGTTAAATTTACTGATGTGAAAAAACTACTACTTTAGGAAACGAGTGAATTTAATGGAAGAAATCAATGGAAACACAAAACAATAATACAAAATGCTGTAAGTATCATGCAAAGATGCGAGAAGAAGCACTCACCAAATGCAGAGACGAAACACAACTGAAGTTAAATTAAAAGAAGGAATCGATATAACGAATATGAAAAGACGCTTCTTCGGGAAGCTTCTATTTCCGGAAAGAAAAAATTACAGGTGGCACTGACAAAACAAAGATGGCCCGCCGCCGGTACCTTTTCGAATTTATAATATAAAAATGGAATTTAATCTACTTTACTGAATTTATTTACTCACTTATTTAAAAAGAATGAAAGATTTTAATAAACGTCACAAAGAAACTGAAGCTAATTTGACGGAAACGAGTTTACTTGATTGAACGCACAAATGGACGCCACACAAAACAAAACAAAACTGAAGTTAAATTTACTGATGTGAAAAAACTACTACTTTAGGAAACGAGTGAATTTAATGGAAGAAATCAATGGAAACACAAAACAATAATACAAAATGCTGTAAGTATCATGCAAAGATGCGAGAAGAAGCACTCACCAAATGCAGAGACGAAACACAACTGAAGTTAAATTAAAAGAAGGAATCGATATAACGAATATGAAAAGACGCTTCTTCGGGAAGCTTCTATTTCCGGAAAGAAAAAATTACAGGTGGCACTGACAAAACAAAGATGGCCCGCCGCCGGTACCTTTTCGAATTTATAATATAAAAATGGAATTTAATCTACTTTACTGAATTTATTTACTCACTTATTTAAAAAGAATGAAAGATTTTAATAAACGTCACAAAGAAACTGAAGCTAATTTGACGGAAACGAGTTTACTTGATTGAACGCACAAATGGACGCCACACAAAACAAAACAAAACTGAAGTTAAATTTACTGATGTGAAAAAACTACTACTTTAGGAAACGAGTGAATTTAATGGAAGAAATCAATGGAAACACAAAACAATAATACAAAATGCTGTAAGTATCATGCAAAGATGCGAGAAGAAGCACTCACCAAATGCAGAGACGAAACACAACTGAAGTTAAATTAAAAGAAGGAATCGATATAACGAATATGAAAAGACGCTTCTTCGGGAAGCTTCTATTTCCGGAAAGAAAAAATTACAGGTGGCACTGACAAAACAAAGATGGCCCGCCGCCGGTACCTTTTCGAATTTATAATATAAAAATGGAATTTAATCTACTTTACTGAATTTATTTACTCACTTATTTAAAAAGAATGAAAGATTTTAATAAACGTCACAAAGAAACTGAAGCTAATTTGACGGAAACGAGTTTACTTGATTGAACGCACAAATGGACGCCACACAAAACAAAACAAAACTGAAGTTAAATTTACTGATGTGAAAAAACTACTACTTTAGGAAACGAGTGAATTTAATGGAAGAAATCAATGGAAACACAAAACAATAATACAAAATGCTGTAAGTATCATGCAAAGATGCGAGAAGAAGCACTCACCAAATGCAGAGACGAAACACAACTGATGGTTAGGTTAGGTTAGGTTAGGTTAGGTTAGGTTAGGTTAGGTTAGGTTAGGTTAGGTTAGGTTAGGTTAGGTTAGGTTAGGTTAGGTTAGGTTAGGTTAGGTTAGGTTAGGTTAGGTTAGGTTAGGTTAGGTTAGTTAGGTTAGGTTAGGTTAGGTTAGGTTAGGTTAGGTTAGGTTAGGTTAGGTTAGGTTAGGTTAGGTTAGGTTAGGTTAGGTTAGGTTAGGTTAGGTTAGGTTAGGTTAGGTTAGGTTAGGTTAGGTTAGGTTAGGTTAGGTTAGGTTAGGTTAGGTTAGGTTAGGTTAGGTTAGGTTAGGTTAGGTTAGGTTAGGTTAGGTTAGGTTAGGTTAGGTTAGGTTAGGTTAGGTTAGGTTAGGTTAGGTTAGTTAGGTTAGGTTAGGTTAGGTTAGGTTAGGTTAGGTTAGGTTAGGTTAGGTTAGGTTAGGTTAGGTTAGGTTAGGTTAGGTTAGGTTAGGTTAGGTTAGGTTAGGTTAGGTTAGGTTAGGTTAGGTTAGGTTAGGTTAGGTTAGGTTAGGTTAGGTTAGGTTAGGTTAGGTTAGGTTAGGTTAGGTTAGGTTAGGTTAGGTTAGGTTAGGTTAGGTTAGTTAGGTTAGGTTAGGTTAGGTTAGGTTAGGTTAGGTTAGGTTAGGTTAGGTTAGGTTAGGTTAGGTTAGGTTAGGTTAGGTTAGGTTAGGTTAGGTTAGGTTAGGTTAGGTTAGGTTAGGTTAGGTTAGGTTAGGTTAGGTTAGGTTAGGTTAGGTTAGGTTAGGTTAGGTTAGGTTAGGTTAGGTTAGGTTAGGTTAGGTTAGGTTAGGTTAGGTTAGGTTAGGTTAGGTTAGGTTAGGT
>NW_028280462.1:30000-31337 GCF_059751315.1 Micrasema longulum
AAGGCGTAGTTAGGTTATGTCGATTATTTCACTCCCCCTCGGGCCGATTTCGTCGAGAGTCGACTCGGGCGCGAGGCCCGAACGGGAGACGCGACGGCGGGAGCGACACGCCGAAAGCCGAAAAATCGACCGAGATACGGCGGTTTTCCCGACGCGGTTTTCCCATCTCGGCCGCCCGCCGTCCGATCGCGTCGAAACTATTTTTAGAGCACTCGCCGGGCCGACCGGAGACGCCGGCCGGAAAAGTTAGAAAATGGTACTTCGTTTATTTTTCGGGATTTTTTTTTGCCCCTCCCCGTTTACGGCCCCGACGGACGGACGATCCCGAGGCGGTCGAAAAGTGACGACCGCACCCGGGCGCCGGTCGTCTTCGTCTTCTTTTTTTATCTTTTCGATCGGTTCGCGTCGATCGGACGCCGGTCGACGTCGGGTCGAAAGACGCGCTCGGAGACGACGACGAGGACGGTCGAGGTCGTTTTCGGATCGGAGGTCGTCTCGACCCCTTTTGACGCATTATAGATTATTTCGCGAGAAAAATCGGCAAAACTGCCGTCGTTTCCGGGCGGTCTTTCGGCTTTCTTTCGGCGGTCTTTCCGCCGGTCCGGCGGCGGTCCGCGCGGAGGCCCGCGGGGTCCGAGCGGGCCGCGACCCCGGCGAGTGGGTCGTTTCGGGCGCGGAAGCGTTTTTTTTCAAAGTCGTCTACCCGAATACGTTGTTCTCGAATCTTCGCGACGGTCGCGTCACCCGCGCGCCCGGACGGGAGCTCGGGCTCGAGACGATAAAAATTTTCAAAACACTTAAAAAAAAAAAAAAAAAAAAAAAAAAAGAAACACGAGGATTTCAAAGTGTATGGTAGAGGTTAGGTTAGGTTAGGTTAGGTTAGGTTAGGTTAGGTTAGGTTAGGTTGGTTAGGTTAGGTTAGGTTAGGTTAGGTTAGGTTAGGTTAGGTTAGGTTAGGTTAGGTTAGGTTAGGTTAGGTTAGGTTAGGTTAGGTTAGGTTAGGTTGGTTTTTCTTATGTTTTTTATGTTTTTTATCTTTTTTTATCTTTTTTCTTATGTTTTTTATCTTTTTTCTTATGTTTCTTATGTTTTTTTTTTATCTTTTTTTATCTTTTTTCTTATGTTTTTTATCTTTTTTCTTATGTTTCTTATGTTTTTTTATCTTTTTTTATCTTTTTCTTATGTTTTTTTATCTTTTTTCTTATGTTTCTTATGTTTTTATCTTTTTTCTTATGTTGGTTAGGTTAGGTTAGGTTAGGTTAGGTTAGGTTAGGTTAGGTTGGTTTTTCTTATGTTTTTTATGTTTTTTATCTTTTTTTATCTTTTTTCTTATGTTA
>NW_028280463.1:0-35034 GCF_059751315.1 Micrasema longulum
GGTGCGAGGTCTGGTGGTCTATCCTCTCTGCCTACCTCTACAAATGAACGATGTGATGGTTTGTTTGTTTTGTGTACTTTTATTTTCGGAAATACGCAGTTTTAAAAGTACATTAATATGTATAGGTTGTCATGTAAAAATAAAAAGGTTGTTGATTTTATATATTCTGCTGCTTTGAATACCGCGTAATAAATATTGTTACTTAAATAAGTAGAACAGAGATCTTAATATAGACCAACATTAAATTTATCTTTGTATTCTTGTGTCTATTGTAGTTTAGCTGCAAAGGTTAAATATACACATAGTGTGATATTCCTGTCATGGCGCCGATGTGTACAAAATAAAGGATGTTTTTTTTTTATTTTCAGTACCCCGTGAAAGCTGATTGGTTATAGGGAAATATTACCTTTTTTTACATTTTTAAAGTAATAAAGGTCTATGAAATACTGACAAGTAAAAATTTTTTTAAATTTATTTTTCTGTCAAAAGCACTTCTTAAATTTTTTTTGTAAAAAGTAAATTTGTTTATTTGATGCACACAATACACAATTTTATCATCATCATCATCATTCCCTTTCCAAACCAAATGGTGCATAGGGCACTGCATCGGTACTCCAATTGCAGCGTATTTTGATCTTAGGTAAGGAAGGTAAGATGATCAGTCTTACACTTCAGGTACCATTCCAGGGACTATGAAGTATTCTAGTGTAAAAACACCTCTTTAAAATTAATATTTCACATCAAACATGTCGGAAACTGAACCCGAGACGAGACCTCTTGCATGGTAAGCAAGCGTGTTGTATTTTACTACGTTTTACACTTTTTATCACAAAATACCATAGTAAGGTACGAGCATTTTACGTCCAAGTCACATAATAAAGTATCTTTGTGTGACTTGTTTGTTATTTTTTCTATTAAAATAGTTTGCTTCACTGAGGATTTTTAACGTAGCGTTATTAATATTTTTGTTTAAAAAAGAATCTGTAGAAATATGTAGGTTGTTGAAGATTGGAGCACCTACCCTAGTTAGAGATTGACAGAGAAGACACGAGGTAGCTGTTTGATGTTTATTTATTACATGGCGAATAAATAATGGATTATGTTGCACAAATGTTACGACGGTTAGGAGTTGAAGTAACTGCACTTGAACTACAAGCTGGAACTGAGTGACTGCGTTGCCACGCCCTGTGGTCTTTTTATAAGCCACGTTCCTTTGTAGTTCATTTCTTCATGGTAGGGACGATGTAAATGTACTGCAAAACGATGCTCCTGGTTTTATGTGCAATACTGTTAGAGTTGCATTATTTTGTATTGGATTCTATAGAAAATGATGACATTGTTTTCTTTGGTCATCGCACTATTTCTGGTGAATTGTTTTAGCACGTGTGTGTCATCGATTATGAGCTATGAACCCCACAAATCTTTTCAAAATACATTTTTTTCTCGAGTTTTGTTTCCTTCAGGAATAGCAGTATCCTTGCATACCAATTTTTAAACTCGTTTAATTATTTTTTTCTTATTTTCTCAACTTATTACTGTAAACAATTTGGACTGTAGTATAAATAGGATTTTAAGGCATTTGATGAACACTTCCCTTACTTTTTTCACATATTATCCCATTAAGTTCGCAAAGCATTAGCAAAGCCTACGATATTAATAAAGGGGAACACAAGCATCGAAAAGTTTTTTTTTAAGTAATGTTAATTTGACGAGACTTCATTATATAGTATAGTTTTTTTTTTTTTTTATATATCGGAGTTGCATTATTTTTTACCTTGCTTTAAATACAAGGTTCATATTTCAAAAGAGGATTTTTCTGCCATTTCATTTTTTTTCTAATTTAACTAAACTGTTGGGATCAGGAAGGATATATTAGAGTGGGCCAATCAGGAACTTCTCAGCATTTGCTCATGTGGAGAGGAAACCACTTAAAACTCTTCAGGAGAAGCCCGCCTGTTGGCAGTAGTCAACGGGTCTTCAGGTCCACTAGAAGACTGTTCAGCATTTTGTTCCCTACTTTGGTTTATTTTACCAATTGCCTTCACTATATTGACCTTGAATGATACTACCTCTCGTGTGAGTTTTTTCTTTTCTATCACCTTATTTACCTTACCAAAGGCTGCTCATGCTAAACCTAGCTTTCCTTCAATAATTTAATGTAATACCTGGATTCTTCAATCACCCAGATACGGAGTTTGTATTGAATATACATTACGTAAATCAGTCATGTGATGATGACTGTAATTTAAATTTTAAACTTGTAAGTCAAGAGGTGATAGTGAAAACAGGATGACGGAATATGTCTTTCATTACGCCTAGACAAAACCGCTTAACATTTTTAATATTACGGCATAGTTCTTACAAAAATACATCGAACTCACAGAAAATAAGTTGGTACTAAAAAGAGATGGGCGTTTTGGTTATTTAAAAGAATTAGAAGTAACCGTTACCGTTACACTAATTAAACTGTTTTGTGAAACTATTACTAATTAATAGTATAAAACGGTGGTGTAAAAAATCTGGTACAAGAAACTGCTGAAACATATTCAATAAAATAAATCAAACTGTTACTTATAACGATAAACTAGTAAGAGCAGTGTGTAATATCTTGACTAGTTTTCTTTACAGTAATATTTTTCGTAAAACAGTTTTAGCTGTTTAAAAAAACTTGATGAAAACAAGTTTCATTAGTTTGTTTACCACTTCAAGTGCTAAATAAGTCAAAAAATAATATTTTAAAAATAGTAAGTGAGGTGACAGAATGCAAAATTCATCATCACAAACATATCCGCACATGAAAGTGAATAGGGCACTACATAGAAACAGTAAAAGCAGGGTATTTCGATTATTTATTACATAGAAGTAATATACTCAGTCTTCTTGTTATTTTTTCTGCCAACATTATTAATCAAAATACTCCTTTACGATTGAAAGAGCGTAAAACGTTAAAAAATAATCAATTGTTACAATAATTTTATTTTACAAATGAATGGTTGCATTCCATCTGAATGCTGTTTATGTTACATCTGCGATTATTAAAATAATGAATTTGATATCTTCTTTATAATTGTGAGAGTTACAAATAACATAAATTACAATACACGATTGTGATCACAAAGTTGAATAATATTTATTTTAAAAATATCGTTTCCACTAAACAGTATTTATTGTATTGGACATTATGGAATTAAAACTACTTATACTTTTTTAGTTTTTCAAGTAGTTATTGCTAATTTTTGCGATTTTCCTTTTCACTTTATAAACATGGAGTTCTTTTTTTTCGCATTTTTTCCTTTTTATCTTGTAAACGTTTTTGCTACATTTTTTTTCCTTTTTACCTTATGAACATTTCTGGTCTTATAAATGTTAGTAAATATTAATAAATAACCACTGACTACTTTTTTCTTTGTCGCCATAAAAACATTTTGAGTGCAATAAATTTTACTAAGTATTTGTATAAATCCCTTACTACTTTTTTCCTTTTCACCTTATTTATTTATTTATTTATATTTTTTCCCTTAAAAAATATAATTCATAGTAAAAATAATGTGATCTCACTGGGGTTACCCGTGCCAAGGTAACATTAAGTGGTTTTTGTGAGTGAGTCCGAGACACTAGCCACGGAAGCACAACCCGATTTAACCTTATAAACATTTTTGTAATTTGATTAGATTACAATGCGGGTCTTTTATGTATTTTTGTAACGTATAAGAAAAATAACAATCTTTTGCTACAGCAATTTTCTGACAGTACAAATTTGTACCACTATTTTTATGATTCTGGAACAAGCTGGAAAATTTTTGGTGCTAATTTTTAAAACCTTTTTTTTCTTTTCACCAAATAAACACTTTTAGTGCTTTTTTTGCTTTTTTCTCTTTTACCTTAATTATAGAGCTATTTTTCTTTTTTTTTCTTTTCAAAGTGTATTTTGCTACATAATATGGAAGTTTAGTCTTATTTGATTTTTTTTATTTGTTAACAGATTATCAAACTAAGTATAAATCGCTATGACTTTTTAAAGTCTCGTAATTTTGAAACTACTCTGCCCCTGACTACACAAGTCTTCATCCGTGAGTCCTTCTGACATTTAAAAGTAGCGCCTCGTGGCGTCAAAATACACCAAACGTTAAAATAATGGCAACCGGAAACCGGAAATCTATCACAACACATAACAATGCTCTAATTTATTGGTTGATTCTAATGAGTTTATCGCATAGTTCAAAGTAGCTCATTTTTATTAATTATTTCGTGCATTCTCGAGAAAATTCGTAGTACAATTAAATGCTTAAATTTTTACCACGTATAAGAAAACATTTTTAATATCCAATTTCCCGTGGCACTGACTTATTCATTTCCCTTTTTTATTACGTCTTCTGCTTACTGTCTTCACTTACTTTTTTCACATTGATTATTGTTTACGTTTTTAAAGTGTTTACTATCCCCTTTTCACGTTCTGAAAATATTCCTTTTCCACGCTTTCCATTTCATCTGTTTTTAATCATTTATTTTATACAAATATAAACCTATTTTGTTTACATTTATCTTTTCAATTTTTTTCTTAGATTTCTTCTTTATTTACTCCGTGTTGATATTCTGACATTCCAACAAAGATAAAGAACGTATTAAGAGATAAACATATAATATGTTTTTCGGTAGCTGATTCAAATAATCTCTTCGTTTATTTATTTAAAACATTTATACACTGAACTTGACGGGGTTATTGCTTCTTTTAAAAAAAATAAAAAAATAACTGTAGTTTTGTTGTACAACTTTGTTTCCGTTATTTTCCTGTAGATGGCTTTAGCGGGGGGTAGGGGATGAAATAAATAGGTCATACAAGTCATGCAATAAACTTAGGCATCTGCCAACCAAACCTAAAAGAAATATTAGTCGATTTGTGTCTGCTTCATAAAGTTATTCTTGATTGAAAATGTCAGTTTGCGAGCCAAAATCTCGTCATTTGCGGGAGGTTTTTTTATTTTCTGTTTCAATATGAAGCAATCTGCGGCTGAGGCTCATCAAATGCTCTAAAATATTTATGGTGAGGCCACTTTTAGTAAAATAACGTGTCGTAAGTGGTTTCAAAGATTCAAGAACAGTGATGTTTACGTCAAAAACTACCATAGCATTTATTTATTTATTTACATACATAAGTTTATTGTACATTATTTGAGACATAAGTCCTAACTCCATGGGACTAAAAATCCTGTGTTGAGATGGGACTAGCAATTAGTTGACACAAACACATGAGTATTTCACCACAAATATAGGATCAAAAACATTTTATTTTTATTTTTAAAAACATATATATATATATGATGTGCCATATATATGGCACATCAATATTGTAAACAGTAAACGCAAACATTTGAAAAATCATCTTTTCAAAGGATTTTCAAAGATACAGAATCGGAGGCATGATTTAATGAAGACTCGTGTCAAAGTCAATAAGAATTTCCACGATTATTGGCAGAAAGAAACCAAGGAAATGATTCAGAAGCTAGAAAATTGGGGAAAATAACAAGAGCCGTGATAAAGTGAATTTGCAGCATGACAATGCTCGACCACATGTTGTGAAAGTAGTCCAGACATATTTGAAAACCTTGAAATGGGAAATCCTACCCCACCAGCCGTATTCTTCAGACGTTGCTCCCTTTGACTATCACTTGGCTCTCCACCAGCTCTTGGTCTTATGAAAAAGTAAAAAACTGGATCAATTCGTTGATCACTTCAAATGATGGCCAGTTTTTTCGACGCGGGATTCGTACGGTGCTCGAAAAATGAGGGAAAGTAGTGGCCAATGACGGGCAGTGCTTCAATAATAAATGTATAAAAAGTTTTTTTTACAATTAGACCCCGTATTTTGGAAAAGAACCGTGGAAGTAAAGTTGTAAACAAATGTAAGATAAATATTTTAGATCAATAAAATACTTGTTTTGAAACGTCACCATTCTGCCTGTGTTTAAGATTAAATCTCTCGATTAACTTAACTCATTTTTTCCAGCGGGAGAGATTAATTAAATAAGTTATTTCTTTCAGCGATGTCTATTAAAGTTTCTTGAATGCTTTCAAACCGCTTAGTGTCTATATTTTTATGTTTATCTTGGGAATTAATTAAGTTTTTCATTTATAAGGTAATTACGTAAGAAAAAAAATTGTATCAAAAGTAAAACGAAACGGTAAAGATTATACTTACGTCATTTAAAATAAATATTATATTCTACAATATTTTGTGTTTGCTTTTACGTTACATATTCCATTTAATTTTTTAATAGTTTTCAAAATGGAATATCAAGTAAATGAAAGTGAGCATTTTTGACATCTCCTTCTATTCACGTTAAATCCAGGGAATAGAGTTGCCAGTGCAGCTTGCGACATTTGCGCAGTATATGTGAAGATGCTATAAATTATTGACTCATTTGTTGTAAAATAATGAAATAAAATACATTATTGACTCTATTTGCTGTATATTTTTGTTGTTCTCTTCATTCGAAAAAGCAATTGATACGATTTATGTTAACACTCCATTTATTTTTATTTTTTTTAACAGAAACAAGGATGGAAATCTAGAAAATAAATATTTCAAGTAGACCTTATCACAAATCATACTCGAGAATTTTTGCATGGTACGCAAACGCCCCGACCACAACCACACGGCGGGCATTACCTTTATTTATTTGCACGTGCATTGTAATATATTATATTTATTATTTATATAGTTTAAACCGTCGCGTCGTCGCTGTATTGTAGCATAATTAAGTGAATACATATTATTGGGTGGCAGGCTCTACTATTTATACTTTTTTATAATTTTTATTTATATTCATTAAACCTGTAAATCTGTTTATATTCGAAATAAATAAAATCATTTTTTTTATTTCTTTTTTTAATATTTGAGGATTGAATTCTATCAAAGTCATTCAATTCCATATAGTGGCTATTATTAATTTACGGATGGACTTATACAGTACATTCCAACAATGGTAAACACAGTTAATTATACTAAATACAGGTCAAAATGAAATCATGTACAACTAAATAAAATTGAAGCTAGGACAAAAAAAAATACTGCCTCAAGACAAGATCTGGTCTATTTTAGTGATGATTTAAATCTGTAATGGCTTAGACCAAAAAAGAAGAAAGAAGAAGCATTACTTAAATTTAGGTAAAAAAAACATATTTTTGTCTCCCGCTGATTCGTATGAGTTATAAAAAAAACATTTTACGTTGAATCGTCGTTAAATTTGATTGATTCATTTACATGTATTTAATAATATGCGTTTCCCTCGTATCGCCGTCCACGTGGCGACGCGCCGCGGCGTCTATAAAAAGCTTCGTCGCGACGCCAACCGTCTAGAAAACTGTTTCCTGGCTGCTTTCAAACTTTCAGAATTCGCCGCTAGGTGTCTCTCAGCACTGAAACACGCATGAATATAATATATTTATAGAGTTTATAAAAAACGTTATTTAATATTTATATTGACAACATCGTATCGCATAACGTGAAAATTAAATATGTATGTATGTCTAAATGTTTGTAAACAATTACTGAGTTTTTAAATCCCAAAGACCTTATACAGATGACATTAAAAATATTGTTGTTTTTTGGTACTTCAATAAATGAAGCTATTAATAGCAGATTTTAAAACGTATCTTCATTCCTTTACCTGCACTTGGTGGTGCATAAGTCAAATGCAGGACAAATTTACCATTGTTGATGCCTGTGGGGAGAATGATTGGTCTGTTGAACAGCCTACTGAGAGAGGTGGATCTTTTTCCTGCTGGAATTACCAGTTTTAGACTCTTCCTCTCTATGTATCATAATGTGTATTAGTAACATCTTCGTCTTTGTTTACCATTATTTTTACGGACTTTAATGATCTATTATGCTTTTTTAAAGGTCACGTTTTATACCTAACTAGCGGACCCGACATATGTTGTCCTGCCCAAATGTTGACTTGCCTGCTATCAGCTTGGAAAAAGAGTTTTCAGTGATAAGTAGGTACCTAGGTACTTGTTTATGGTTGAATTCCAGAACATAAAATAATTCATTTTTAAATAAAGAATTCTTTTCGCAAATCTCAAACTCGGCTCTTCTCACTAACAGGGGTGCACTTTATATATGAGTTCGATTTTCAGAAATATATTGAATGTCAGTTAATATTATTTTAGTATTACCAAAAATCCAATAAAAAGAAATAAATGGGAAGAAATTATAAGGAATGTGAGGAAAGAATATGATTAGGATCCATAAAAAGAGAATGTTGTTTGTAAACATTCAAAAACAATCTTTTTTTAAAGACGAAAAAAACAACATCCTTCCATTTTTTTGTATATGCATTCTCGTTGAATGCAACCCTGGTAGTAAGATGGAAAAAATATTTATGCGTCTAGCTTTTTTTTACAGGTTCGATTGAAAAATTTAACATCTTTATTTCTTTGATTCTTCTATTTGTTGACATTTGTGAAGTCAAAGCTTAAAAACACTTAAACCAGCCAATGGCAATTCATAAGCCCTGTGGATGCCTAGACTTCTATATTACCTTCTCTAATGAGTTCTTCGTCTCTGTTGTGATATGTTAATATTTACAACTTGTTGGAAATGGCCCTCAAAATAAAATATATAGGTAAATCATAAGAACGCAAATTTTTCTTTTTCATAAAAAAAAAAATGCTGGATTTTAAAATCTGAAACCTTTATTAGTGTGGGTGAGATTCAGATACACATTACTAAAGGTTTCAGCTCTTTTAGTTCACAAATGTCAACAGGTGAAAGAGTTCAGAAAACGTGGGTCTTTAAACATAGGCAGAATAAAGAATATTACACTGTGTGAAAAGTGACCACTTATTTATTTTTATTTATTCATGTCATTTTACTTACAAACTATAATTAATAATAAAAATAATGTGACCTCACTGGGGTTACCCGTGCTGAGAATACTTAACAATATACTTTTTTTTAAATATTTTTACATTTGAGAATAAACAAAGAAGACTAACTTAATAAACAATGATAATTTACAAAATGTTTAGGCAGTTTTAAACACTATATATTTATATTTATAAATTATTTATGTACATCTATATTATTTATTTACAAAACGCATAATCAAAGAATAAAAATTTAACATAAGCCATACAATTGTAGAGCAGTTGATTCTATATTGGTTTGGGCAAATGAGATAATCCATTGAACGTAGCTATGCAGAAAGCAGCCAGCCATATAAAAGTGAAACTGAGATAATAGAATATTAAATGATAAACAATGAATATAGTAGTTTTTTTTACATTACTAACAAGAATCTTATTATGTATTTGACCGGTTGCAATGATTTTTAAAGTACTGTAAGATTTTTCTAGTGCTGTGAGTGTTTTCTGCAAATTGAGAAATGCCATTTTTGTGATCATTACAACTTTCACAAGGTGATTAATTCAGTTTTTTGTGTGAAAGCGGTCTGGTTGTTTTTAGCAGAACACAGAATTGACCTAACTGCACCCGAGAACATCATTCCACCATCCATTTTTTATAGCCTTTTTGAACCTTTTCTCGTTACTAATTGTTTTAATAGATAGTGGAAGTAGGTTATAGATTTTAATTGACCAGTACTCGAAATCCTTTTGTCCGAAAGTGGTATTAGTTTGTATTTGTTTAAATTGTCTTTGTGTTGAGGATCTAGTGGTTATACAAAACCACCTCTACGGGAGGGGGTTGTGGGTTATACCGGCCAGTGACAGCTCATACGCCCGTGAATGCATAGATTTTCGTATTCCTTCTCAAAAAGTGTTGCAATGAGGAATTCCTTTGTTTTCTAATTTATTTATTTTTCTATTAGCGTACTATTTAACTAAGTTTTTTTTTTTTGTGCATTATTTACAAAAATATGATTTATAAGTTACATTTATCAAATACCGCGCCAAATGACTGTAATCAGTGTGTCACTTTTCAGTAGTGACGTCATGAAACGGTGGCGTTCTTACTTTCACTGACCTGACAAGAATCTATGGAATATTGCTCTGATTACTTCATTTAGTTGATCGTAATCTGCTCATTTCTACGTTATGGTTGTTTTTACGAACGTTTCGATTTAGAAAAACCTAGAAAGTTGACATAATATCTGGTTGAAATTTCAAATTATACAAATTATACTCTTTTTTTTCTATGGTCAAAACGTTGCGGGGGCTTTAAAGCGGAAACCGGAAATGTTACACGTAGATATAAGGAGTGACGTCATTATTTTCGATTTTAAAATGAATACTATTTTTTAAATTTTTTATTTATTTTTGCTTGCGTTTTTGAGATATTTCATCCTACTCCAAATTTTTTAAATGTTCACGTGTACACGAAAACATTTTTTAAATTTGATTCCGGGCTGGCCTGGAATTCCTCATTGCCAATAATTTAGGGAATCCGGCGGATACTGGGCTTTATTCGGTGATGCAATATTGTGGCGAAAAATGAAACTTCGTCTGGCTCTTCCTTAACCCCACCTCACGGTTTACGGTGGGTTTTCTAATTTTATCTTTGGCAAGTCTATATTGGTCTTACCCGCCGCTCTGTCCCCCTCGCACGCGTGCGTCCGAGGGAGACGGAGAGAGGGTCGAACGATTGCATTGTGATATGTTTTACCACGCAAGATTAAGATATTTTCAAAGCTGATTTGAATGTCGAATTTTTTATTAAGCAGGAAAAATTAAGTAGAAGTAAAATTTTATTGTTTTTTTTTCATACTTTAAAAAAATGGAATCATCCGTTTTTTTATTAACACGTTTCTTTTTTTTTAGTTTTCAAACATTACACAATGTTTTTTTAAATATAAATAAAGTATATATATATTTTTTAAATTTAATGATTCTCTTTTTAATTTAAACATTGTATTTTTTATTTACACTTTCTTTCTTATATGAAATAATATCTTATTAAACATTGTGTTTATTCTAACAAAAAAATTATCTCTCTAATTCAAATACATATATTATGCGTTGTTTTAAGTTTGAGCAATCTGTTCTCAGACGAACATTACTTTATTGATGAATGGTCTGCTTATTTTCTCATTTAAAAATGTATCTTTCTGAAATTTCCTTTTCAAATATTTTTCTTAATTGAAAATTTGAAGTAGACAAACACTGGATTTCAATACCTAGGCCCTAGGGAGTTTTAAAGTGTTCAGATTTATTTTTGGTAACCTTTTATAAAATATTCTCCATCTCTGTTAAAATATCATCTTGAATATGTATTTCAATTCAAACGTCATGTTTTTTTTAAATATTGTATGATTTTTTTTATTTTTTTTAAATCGTGTTTTATAATTAAAAAAACATATTTTATCATTCAAACATTCTGTTTATTTTTTATTTTTTTTCGCTTTTAAATCATTTTTTTATTTAGTTTATTTATTTTTCTTTATTCAAACTTTATGCTGTTTTTTTTAAACAAACATTACAATATTATCTGATATACAAATTAGGCTTTTTGTAAATTAAAACATTTTTTAATTTTTTTTTTGTATACAAATTGCGTTATCTGTTTAATACCTACCTACGTATTTCATTTTCTCATACAAATCACTAAACAATTATGATTATTAAAAATCTTATTTTTAATTTGAATATTCCAAATTCTTTCATCGAAACATATTTTCTTTACTTCCTAACGATCTGCACCTGAAAATATTTTTTTTTATTTTTTTATTATATTGAAAACATATTATACATAATTATATACAATATTCCCAAGGAGTTTTTTTAAAAAAAACTCATTTAGGGACATACAGATAATAATTTTTTTAGAGACGTTTTTAAATTTTAAACTATAATATTATTTAACAAAAGCAGAAAAATTAAAATTATGATATACTACAAATTAAAAAGGGTATGAAAAATACTTGAAAATAACAGAATAAACAGAATACTAGGCATGGAAATAAATTCAAAATAATGTTTACATTATGCAATCTGGGAAAGAAAATTGAAAAAGTTTAAAAATTACATGGAATTATTATTTCTGAAAATCTTTCAGTGTTATGAGGAAGTTTAGTGATTTTTTTATTTGTTGAATATTAAACTAAGCCAATTTTTTTCTAGTTTTTAATAGCGCTTTAATTTTTTTAAGTTTGATTTTTTTGAAATTACTCCGCACGTGACGTCAGAGATTCTTTTCCGCTTATTCTCTGTCAGTTCTGCCTAACGATCCGTTTACGTTTAGTTAACCGGATATCTTTAACAGCTCCCTTATTGATTCATATGAACTAGTGACGTCGTTCAAACATTTTTTGTATCCAACTTCCCTTAGGGCTGAAGTTCCTCATTCATTCATTCGCTGCACATCGGAAATAGGGTTTATCTTGCCTAATTCTTTATTTTCTAAATTATTTATTATTGTACTGCTAATTTGGAATTGAAAATTTGGCTATCGGTTTGTATTCGCTGTGCCATTTCACCATTAACAGGACTGAAAAACACTAAACGCGTTACTTTTTCCCGCGTGGTATTGTGTTGTGTCCATAAATATGGAATCTGTTTATTTAAAGCGTCCCAGGAATAGACTTTTGCCCTTGAGTGAGAAATTTGCGTCGGGTAAAACTAGCAACACCTGTGGCGTCAAGACGTGTCTTGTACATCAATCTAACGAGATCTTTACTTGACGAAAATAAACAAAAATATTCACTGTTAAAAGACACGGTTGAGTTTTTTTTAGAACTGGTTATATTTGTTTTTAAATGTAAAAATAAATGTGCTTCACATTTTTTTATCTTTCTTTTTTTACACAGCAAACCATCACGCTGTTTCTCTGTAAGAAAAAGAGAGCAGAAAGAACGCCATATCACTCTGTCTTTGCAGACAGATCTGGCTTACTTTACATACAGTATTTCATCGCCCCTTTTACCACAGTAAAATTATCCAGCAAGGATACTTCGAATTTTCATAAAAATCGTACATAAATATCGATATTAGTTAATACCGTCTTAGTATATACCGATGAAGTTGGCCGTTCATAATCGCGGCCCTGGATTTGTAAGCGTTTAACGATATTGGTTTTATATACCTCTCAGATTTATACCTTTATCATTCTGGTTCCATTTCACGTATTGCGGTACTGTTTTCTTATCCGTCCGGACACAGATGTACATTAAATAATAACACAAAAAAATTACTCCGTACAAAAGATTGCAAAATACGTAAATATACCTATAATTAAACAAGTCTTTGTAAAAGAGCACAAGATATCAAACTCAAGGGAGCTTAAAATTAATATTTGAAGCACTAAATTGTGATTTTTCATGTTAAAAAATATAAATCAATAATGTCTTTTTTTTAAACCGATCGGCATTTTTTTATTTAAATTGAAAACATATTATACATAATTTTGTATAATGTTCCCTAGGATTGTTTGTGAAAATCTCATTTAGGGACATGAAGATAACAATATTTATTTACAGACGGTTTTATATTTTCAGACGGTTTGCATTCTGTAATCTAAAAATTAGTGAGTTACGAGTATGTTGAGCTACCGATCGAGAATTTTGACAATAAAATATTGTAAATGTTCTGCTTAACTTAGGTGGTACATAGAATGAAATCAACTTCAATAGATCAGGGGTATCAAACATTGGTTTTATTTTATATAAAGTCGTAAGATCGGTCGATGTTCTTCGTTCTTGCAATTTGGTTAATTTTAAAGAGTCTAGAATTTTTTTATACTTTAATTGATTACTAAGAAAACCCATTTTAAAATTAGTTTAGCTAAGAAACTTATTCTGAATTCTCTCAATAGACTCTGAGAAAGTGATTTAATAAGGTGATCATATTGGAGAATGACAATCCAGTTGGCTCCTAACTAGAGATGTGTAAAGATATTTTAATGTATTTATATCATTAAAATCTTTTCCGGTTCAGAAGTACAAATCTAAATAATTTTAAAGTTTTGTGGGATATTTTAATAATGTGCTCTTTAGATAATAATTTTGAATCTAACAAAACACCCAGATCGCTGACGGTAGAAACATCAGTAATATTAATTTGATTTAACATATAATTAAATAGAATAGGATTTTTTATTTTATAGAATCTCATAGCTTGACATTTGCTTATATTGAGTTGCAATTTATTTTGTTGGCACCAGATGTTTAATTTGGACAAATTATGGGACAAAATGTTACAATCGTTAATGTTTTTTATTTCTTTGAATATTTTCAAATCATCTTCAAATATGAGAACATGTACATCATCAAATATATCAATTACATCATTTGTAAATATTAAAAACAACACTGGACCAAGATGCTAGCCTTGAGGTACTCCACTACCTGATTTAAATTTATATGATAATATAATTTATTTTTACTGACAGGTTTCTATCGAATAAGCATGTTTTAAACCAATTTTGCAAATTACCTTTAATTCCAGATCGTTCTTATTTGTCAATTGGAATTTTATGATTTACTTTGTCGAAAGCCTTTCTAAAATCTGTGTAAATAGAATCGATTTTGGTTTTTTTGTATGCATCAGATATAATATTTTGATATAGTTATAAATTAGTTAGTGTCGATTTATTAGAAACCAATCCATGTTTGGCGGGTGTTATTGATTTAGTTATTGTAAATATTATTTTATCCAGTAAAAGCTTTTCCAGTAATTTTGGAATCGCCGATAGTAAACAAATAGGCCTATTATTTCTTACGTCAGTCTTATCGCCTTTTTGAAAAATAAAAAAGATATAACTCAGTTTCTAGTGATCTGGAAAATGACCTGAAGAAAGTGATTTATTAAATAGAAGAAATAGTGGATAAGCAATAGTTGAGGCACACTTTTTTAGAAATAATGGTGGAAATAATGGAGAAGGGGTTGTTTTAAGATGTCTTTAAAATCAATATTAACACCGATTAAATTATAATTTGCAGAAGTTTTGAATATTGAGACATTATTCATATTATTGTCATGATCGTTTACACTTTTAAAGAAATCAGCAAATAAATCAACGGTATTTTGAATATTACTCGCTTTGTTGTTTCCACAACGCATGGAAGCATACCTGAATCATATTTTTTTGGAGAATTTGTATATTTCCAAAAGTTTTTTGTATATTATTATATTATATTGAGTTCAATTTCGGTAATATAATAATTGTAACACAAATTTGCCAGCTTACATAATACAAGCTAAAAAAGTATGAAAAAGCATAAAAATCATTTCAAAAGTATTAAAAATTAAATTACATATAGAAGCGAAAACGGTAAAATATAAAAAAACCATATGTTCAAGATGCGCATTATCTGAATCAACAATCATTATTTATTTGAAGTACCTACTTCTGGAAAAAAATATTCTTCAATTCGCACGTCCTGTTTCTGTATTTTACTGATTTTGCGCATGCTAAATTGGTACATAGTTATATTATTCAAGGGAATTATCAAGACTGACAGTTAATTTATCAAGAGATGTTGAAAACCTGCTATTTCTACGTAATTTATGGTCAATCAGCGCTACAAAGTTGCAAGTAACAAGTGTTTATAAAATTATTTCTGTTAACTCTGTGTGTAACACATAATTCTCAGGCAGTGCCCTCTGCCTGCCCCTACGGGACATATTAAGATGGTTAGTTACGATATTATTGAACATATTCGCATTTTTCTACAAGCGGGATTATCCCTGTCTGAGGCGCAATCTATTTTATACGAAAATTTCATTTATCGCAGCGGAGAGTGTTTTTTAGTGGAGTCTAGACATTTACACGGCTCATGACCTATTATTGGTTAGTTTAAGGGATTCATTTACAAATTTTGTATTATTTTACATTATGTTTACGGTAGTTCGATATTTAAATTTCGTAGAAATATTGTAGATTAAATTAACTACCGAATACCGACTGGAGCTTTTGCTACTAAGATTAAAAATTAAATATTTTTAAAAAATGTATAAATTGGAGAAGTCGTGGTATAGTGCCCTTCCTACTCTCCTCTCCCCTCAATCTGTTTCCATGTCCATTTGTATGACTTTATACTTCAATTTTACAACCAATAATTCATTATATACAGGTAAAAGGCATATGTAAAAGTTAAGCAGAAGTCATATAACTAGTCTGTTAGCGCGGCATTAATTTAATTTATTATATTCAAATTACGTATACATTACAAACTTAAATTCAAGATGTTCATTACTAATACAATTACGCCATTTCCCCGTAGGAGTAGGCAGAGAAAATGGACCCTCACACACGTCTATCCTGGCATACGTTCCTAGCTTCTTCCACATTCATACATCTTGTCATACATGCCCTTCGGTTCTGTCTTCTTTTGACATGATCAGACTTAAGATTTTGGTTTATCTGATCATGCCACGTCTTCCTTGGTCGTCCTCGTCTAACGTTACCGTTCATTTTTGCCATATATACTTGTTTTACCATTCTCTCGTCGTCCATTCGTTCTACGTGACCAAACCATCTCAGAGACCCTTTCTTTATCTTATCAATTATACCTGACTCAGATTTACACTCTCGCCTGGTATTCATCATAATAATATAAAAATACACAAAAGAGACTTGTCAAAGTAGGAAAATTTTGCTCCGGAAAACCACTTCGGATACATGGAACAAATCAACATCCAGAGCGATGTTTTTCAGCATAGCGATAGCCCTACCAACAGGCGTGACCATCGGCAGGTTGATCCTGTATATCTAAAAAAGATACAATCTATGCTGACGCTGTCTTAGGTAATTATCAGGAACATACAAACCAATGCTCATCATAATCTCAGGATTATCGACCGTGCCGCGCAACAATCGATTGAAATGTGTAGGCAAATACACATTCCTTCTAGTCTCTAAACTGTTGTGGCCAAGCATACCCTGGAGAAACTCGGTCAGGTAGAGCCAAGGATGATACCCCCACTTTCTCGTGTATATATATCTCTATCATAAGAGAGTATTTCAGTTCATGTGGCCCCCAAATCATCGAGCTACTCTCGAGTCTACTTCGCACCAAGGAGTTGTAAAGAGTTCTCAGTACGCTGGTGTTTTCGAAAACCCTGGCAGAACGCAGAATGAATCCTAACATATTCAATACTTTACCTCTGATTGCATGTCGAAGAGTATAGTGTCGAGTTCTACGGACAGGGACTCGATATGAAATGTCTCCAAAAATTTCTGGGTTACCAATTAGATTGTTAACAATTTTATTGATTAAGCTTATATCTAACGGGATACGCTGAGTTGCGAGATTTTGAATTTTATAAATTTATCTCATGAATCCTTTAGATCACACCGTAAGCTGATTGGCACTGTTCCAATAAAGTTCGCTTCGAACTCAGATAGTCATTAAATGGAAAACCCAAGTCTTGGGATATTTGGCGGTAGGAAGTTTAGATATATTCAAGATTATATTATCAATTCACTACCACTGATGCAGCCATTCATTGTTGTCGTGGTTTGGTAGCCTTCCGCATTGCGATGCGGTCGCTACTGCCATAATACGATGCTATCTCGTAAAATTTCCTCACATCCGGGCGTAGACAAAATTCATAACGTATTATATCGAATTCCATAAAATTCTGGGCGTCTACAATAATGTAAATGTAATTGTTACATCCTTTTGCATTCCAAGCGTAGACAAGATTCAAAACGTATTGTACATTGCATTTTATTATCGAATTCTAAGATATTTGTTACATTCTTTCACATTCCGGGCATAGACAAGATTCAGAACGTATTGTACATTGTATATTATTATCGAATTCTAAGATATTTGTTACATTCTTTCACATTCCGGGCATAGACAAGATTCAGAACGTATTGTACATTGTATATTATTATCGAATTCTAAGATATTTGTTACATTCTTTCACATTCCGGGCATAGACAAGATTTAGAACGTATTGTACATTGTATATTATTATCGAATTCTAAGATATTTGTTATATTCTTTCACATTCCGGGCATAGACAAGATTCAGAACGTATTGTACATTGTACATTGTATATTATTATCGAATTCTAAGATATTTGTTACATTCTTTCACATTCCGGGCATAGACAAGATTCAGAACGTATTGTACATTGTATATTATTATCGAATTCTAAGATATTTGTTATATTCTTTCACATTTCGGGCTCAGACAAGATTCAGAACGTATTGTACATTGTATATTATTATCGAATTCTAAGATATTTGTTATATTCTTTCACATTTCGGGCTCAGACAAGATTCAGAACGTATTGTACATTGTATATAATTTAATTATTTTATATTCTGCGGTGCTATTAACCACTCTCGTTGCTGTAAAAAACACTTTTATTTCGCGTATTTTGTATGTAAATACGCGAGGTAAGATATGTGTTACATTCTTCCGCATTCCAAGCGTAGACAAGATTTGGAACGTATTTTACATTATTATCGAAATCTTTTCAATTCTGTGTATCTGTTACATTCTTTTGCATTCCGGGCGTAGATTATTAGAGCACACATAAGAGTATATTTATGAGTGTAAGATTCAAAATAAAAAATGAAGTAAATAATAGTAAACGTATTGTAAATTATGTATCAAATTCTTTTGAATTCCGAGCGTCGGCGTCAGTCGGCAACGCATCGGAGTAGTATCACAAGATTATAAATGTTTTTTATTATTTTTATTTAGTCTTAAAATAGTACAAACATAATACATGAATGTCCTAATATTCACTTATATCTAATTAACGATTTTTTAAAATCATCAATAAAACTTCTCGGTTTAGTTTCACTTTTATTTAATTTTGACCAACGAGCGCTTTCGCCTTAGAAAGCATCTTCAGGACTGGTAAACTAATTATAATTTTATCTAAATCATTAGCTATGGAGTTTTATCAACAAAAAACATGAATATGATTTTATCTAATTATCATTAAAATATATACCAATTATTAACATGTCTAAACAATATATGTACCCTTGAAAGCCATAACGAAAAATATTGCAGAGAACAAAAAAATTTCAATTTAAATTTTTGGAAAGAAACAGAAGATTTGTTGATATGGGTTCATGCAAAATAACCTTGAACACAATCACTGAACCACACACCAAACACCGCAGCACCACATTATCCTTTCAAACCACGACAATTTTCAAACAAATTCAATTTATTATTATTGTCTAATGCCTTTATTTCATTTTGATTAATCCGATTTGCTTACCTCTATATTTTATTTTAAACCGATTGACGAGTTTATAAAATTAACCCTTACAGATTGGTGTATCTTTATATATAAAATTTCTCTGTACTTGTAATTTCACCGTACTCCTCCTAAACGGCTTAACCGATTTACGTGCGGTTTTCAGTGAAATATAGATCTTTGCGCTGTGCGTGTTAGTATATATTTAATCAAATATGTAAAAAAGAAGTTAGGAGCATAAATATTTTATTCATCGATCTACCAGTGTCGCATTTGGGGAGAATACATTTGCAAAAAATGGAAAGATGTTTTTTTTTGGGTATAAATTTCTTTTGAATGTTTACAAACAGCATTTGTTTTTTGTGGATCTCAATCGGTTTCTTTCCTTAAATTCCTTATAATTTATTTGTTTTTATTGGATTTTTGGTAACACTAAAATAATATCAAATTCAATACAAGAAAAAAAATCGTATTCCCACATAAGTACACCCCTTTGTTGGTGAGACGACCGAAGTTTGACGTTTGCAAAAAGAATGTCATATTAGAAAAAATATTTATTTTATGTTTTGGAATTCAACCATAAAAAGGTACCTACTTAAATGAAATATTTGGATATTATCATTTTTTTAGTTTTGGAATGTAACCACAAACAGTTATCTAGGTACTTATCAATGAAAAGTATTTTTCCAAGATAATAGCAGGCAAATCAATGTTCGGGCAGGACAACGTCGGTCGGGTCCGCTAGTAAGTAATAAATTATTAAGATACACAAAATATGTTCGAAAGAACATCGAACTATAAACAGTATACAAAAATATTATTTTCTCAGAGAGACTAGACATTGTCTAAATGAATCGTGCCCACGTAAAAGGGCAATATACCATACAGACAGAAAAAAAAACGGTTTTAGATCAACGTAAAATAGTTTATGTAAGAACGAGGGACTATTAAAAATCATTAAATTTTATGAAATAAGCATTGTTTTATATTTGAAAAAACAATAAACTTGGATTAAATAGGGTTTTGCTAAGTAGTGTTTGGTGAATTACTATAAAAAAAATAACAAAATCTACTTAAGTATAATTCAATTCTCATAGTTAAACTGTTGCTTTAAATTTATACTACATTTCTGTATTTTGTTTCAATTTCTCCTAAAGTGTGTATATTCCTTATGTTTTAAATGTAAAAAAAAACTATATATTGAGGTTTCTTTTTTTTAAATGATTTTATCTTATTAAACCTCTGGTATCTGTCGTCTTTTTTTAAAATATTTTGCCAGATTATTAAATATAATATTTGGTTGACAGACATTGGAAGTAAGAAATCTGAGAATTTATTGTGGATAGTAATCTAAATATTATGCTATCCCATTGAATCATTTATAAATTAACTGTATTTTTGTATGTGCATATATATTATATATGTATGTGTTTATATATATATATATATATATATGTTTATATATGTATGTATATATGTATGTATGTGTATATGTATTTATGTAGTATGTATGCGTGTATATTTAATTTTATTTTTACATTTAACGAAAACTGTACTTTTTTTCTTTTCTTCTCTTTTGGGCTATAACTGTTTTTTTTAATTCTTCAATATTATTAATATTTATTGAAAAACATATTCGAAAACCATTTTTGCCGCAACAAATCGGTTTCTTAGAACAGACATTTGCCCATATAGGAACCGATTGCAACATTAGGCATACTAATATTTTTGGCTTGCCGACCCTTCATAAACTGAGTCTACTTCTAGTACAAGCAGAATTTGCCAATTTGAGTGTTTTTTGCGCCATTTTGTAACAATTTGTGGATAAACTAATAAATAAATAAACAAAACCATAAAATTAAGAATAGTCCAGAAGGAGCGTAGAATCATATTTGAATACATCGGACTGTGTCCAATAATTCCTCCACTATGCCTCACTTTCGCAGCGCGCAATTGTGATGCCACCGCGTAATGTTGCACGATGGCAAAAAATATAATTTTAACAAAAATGTAAGGTAAAAAAAAAGCAATCTGGTAATTTATCTAAAATTTTATTGTGCACGTGGAAATATTGATTGACACAACAGAGTAGATAAGTAAAGGGTCATTTAAAAAGAGTAATGGAATTAATGAACTTAAAATATAAAACAAATTTTATTTTACGTGAAACGGGTATTTTTATATCATGTTAAATAATATTTGATGTTTTAAAGATAATGTCAGTCAAATATTCACGATAGAGTTGTTTAATCCGAGATCCAATTTTTATTGGTTCTCTCATTAGATGAGCAAAGTAAGGTAAACAAAGTTACTATTCTGGAAACACTAACGAAATGTCCATTTTGTTTTTTCAACAATCTGACAGATGGAAAAATAATTCAATTTTTAAGTAATGCATTTGTTACATACACATTGATTTGCTAATTACACTTGAAATGTGATTGCATCCTGTTTCTTTAAGATCCTACCAGTATTTCTACACTTTAAAAGGACACAACAGGGCATAGTTGAATTCAAATCAGGAGTTGCGTACTGAGCGACGTCTACAAAGAAACTAATGGGTCAAAACGTAAACCTACTCATTTATGAGTAGTTTAGTCGCCTTCTGTTTGATGTGCGTATGCGGTTTCTGGACTATTCTTAATTCTATGTACAAAGCACTAAGAAATGTCAGTGTATCTCTGCTTATTCGATTGATTTTTTTAACACGTTACTGTGTCAAAAATAGGCGTATTTTTTTATTGTTTTTCTTGCCAACTGGGCTCAAAATAATGTCTTATCTCTAACCAAGAATTCTACATAAATACTTTGTTATCAAAACCATTTTTTTAAAGCACTCCTCAGAATGTATTAATACATTTATTTAGCTCTTTGTAGATAAATATTTGTACATTGGCGGGCTTATTGCCAAATGGCAATTTCATCCAATCAACCAATAATATAAAAGCTGCTATTTATACAAAAACGTGTGCGAGAGAAAAAATTGATACAAAAATAGATCTTACAATATGTGAGTATAAGTAAATTAACATCGACACTAGTCTTCAATAGGAAAGGGGAATTAAGAGAGAAGAAAAGAGAAAAGATTAAAGAAGATTACGGAGATGTTTTTCCAGGCGCGATTTAATTAGAGATACTGTAGAAAAGTACTAAATTATTGATGCTCTATGAATTATCTTTGAAAGCAGCGGCAAGCGGTGATTTAAAAAACGTATTTTTTCTCTTCCACCGCATATCTTCTTAAGTACCTTGGGGATGGAAAGAGATTTTGTAAAATATATGAGTTCACTAGCCCTCTATTTCGTATCCCGGCTCCTGCACTTAGTAAACCAGGACTGATATTCTTAACGCTCTCTGAACGAATTATTAATTATTAATTATTACTTAACTGGGCTTGGAGGCTATCACAGTAAATCTACATATTTTGCAGTGACGTCAGGAGCCTATTTAGCATTGAGCCTCATCTACCAGAACAAGAAGTATAATAAGCAGGCATAGAAAAAACATTCACATTTTATCACTTGTTCACAATATATTTTATAATACCAGTTCACCTGTTTATCTAAGAGAGCTCTTCCAACCCCTATCACAGCATCGGCTATCTCTTCGTTCTAGTGACGTAGGAACCCTTTCAATACCCATTCCCGCTCTAAAAATTTACTGTTTTGCCTCCTGTTTCACAGTTATGTTGTAGCTGCTCAACTATAGAATAATCTAACCAGTAGTGTCAGAGACACTCCTTCTTTATTCACATTCAAATCACGTATAAAATGTCACTTCCTGAAAATTAATGTGTTTCTGTTATCCTTTCTCTTTCTTTCACCCTTTACCCCGTCTTCACTTCATAGTATAGTGTAGATATTAAGTCAATTTTTATTTCTAATTTTATATGAACACTAGCGGTCCCGACATACGTTGTCCTGACCGAATGTTGGCTTGCCTGCTATTATCTTGGATTTTTTTTAATAGATAAGTATATACCTAGGTACTTGTTTTTGATTGAATTTAAGTAGATATATAGGTTCTTGTTTATGGTTGAATTCCAAAACAAAAAATAATTAAATTTCAAAAATAAAATTATTTTCACAAATGTCAAACTCGGCTCTTCGCACCAACAGGGGTACACTTCATTCATGAACGCGATTTTCAAAAATGTATTAAATTTCAATTAATATTATTTTAGTATTAAAAAAAAAATAATGGGAAGAAATTTTAAGGAATGTAAAGAAATAATCTGATTGGGATCCATAAAAGCGAATGTAGTTTGTAAACATTCAAAAACAAACTTTTTTTAAACACAAAAAAATAACTTCCTTCCTTTTTTGTAAATGCGTCTAATGGAATCCTGGTAGGTCGATGATAAAAAGATGTATGCTTATAACTTTTTTTTACAGATTTGATTGAAATTTTGAATATCTTTGAACACGCGCAGAGCAAAGATCTACATTTTGCTGAAAACCGCACGTAAATCGGTTAAGCCGTTTAGTTCAGTTATTTCACACGTACAGAAAGATTATATACATAAAGATGTGTCGATGTTTTGTTTTATACATGTGCCACACATTTTTTTTTAACTATTGGATAAATGCAGATATTAACATGAAATTCGACACAGGTGTCAGTGACAGTACTACCAACCTAATTTTTTTGGCAGAATCGAAGGGCCAACGTATTTAGGTGGGATGAAATTGCCTTAAGACAATACGCCTGCCTTTATGCATATGTATATAAACTGTATATATATAAAGTGTTAAAAAATATATATAAAATAAGCGCAATTAAAGTAGATTATTCGATTAATGTAACATGTAATAATATACGGCAAAATACTCAATTTACGGCCATTATATCGTTAGTAAAATTGTATGAAACTGATAGTATAAACATAAAAAGTCTACTTCAATGCAATCTGTCTACCAAAGTTGTAAACATATACAAATTTTATGATGGAGAAAAATGTGAGTATTTTTAATGAAAGCTTTTTCTCCGCTGGTTTCTTGCCAACTTACTTCTGTAATATTATATTATATGGCATAATGTAATTTTTCTAATCCAATTTATAAGAAACTATATTCTTTGCGAAATGAAAGTATCTCTCCGAGTTCAAATCTAACAAAATCTATTCGAAATTTGGCGAATACTCTTTTTTTTTTTTTGGGAAAACAACAGAATTGTGTTAACGAAAAAACAGGAAAAGTAGGATATACAAACAGTAAGAGTTTTTTACAAATTAGGGGAACAGGATGTTAAGAATGAATGTCATATGGAAATTTTTACATATAATATTCTTAGGTTTTCAAACCTCTTGGAAATTAAAACGTTTAACGTATAAATATTAAGGAACCTGCTTTATGTAAATAGCCTTTACTATTTTATATCATCTAAAATGGTTTTCATGAATATCAAATTCTCGAAATTTGTTGGAACGGAGAGAGAAAATATTTTTGAGAAGGGATATGGAGGTCTAGGCATTTACAGGGCTTATAACCACGCTCCCACGCTCAGACGCTTTAGTCTTTGTGGGCATTTTTTGCAATTCATGTTATATCTTAATTCTAAGATGAATTTTTCTGAAGTGTATTTTTGTTATTCTATTTAATGATAATAATAATGTTTGGATAATTTATATAGCGCCATTTTTGTGAAAATCACCTCAAGGGCGCTGTACAATAAATAAATATCCCAACACGTCTTGCAGCTACAGAGCGCATGGACGGTTGGGATTCTAGTTCCTCGTCTCCAATTATGATATATTACAATTATGATATATGTGAGCTAGATAACAGAACGTCTTGCAGCTACAGAGCACATGGACAATAAGAAATCTAGCCCCTATTTACATTTTTTTTTTTTAATATTTGACAAAGAAGTTTAGAGTTTAAGTGATATTTTAAAAAACGAAATAAAAAGCAAATTTATAAAATTGGAAGTTAGATTACAACAAGTCTTGCAGCTACTGAGCGCATGGACGGTTGAAATTCTAGACCCCATTTACTAAATTTAGATATTTGATAGTTGATAACATTTACATAATATGATAAATTCTTGTAAATAATATGTGTATGGAAAAATAAACAAATAAAAAAAAATAAAAAAAATAATAAATAAATAAAAATTGTAATTAATAAAGCGACAATGGTAATAAATGAAATGATAAGTAATTGAAACAACGTTATTCAGATAAATTAAAATAAAAGAAAAAGGGAAAAAACAAAAAAATATTGGGAAGGAAAAAGGATCAAATTGATGAGGATTGGTGGAAGATGAATGAAAGAAAGTAGGAGTGGAAAATGGCATTTGATTTGGTGAAAATAAAGGGCAAAAAAAAAACAAAACGTCTATTCTCTGATATTCTGAATCAAGTTTGTTGGTTCTCTTCTGTACCTATTATATGGAGTGTTAAATGTATCTAGACTATTAAAATTCTTTTGAATTTTATATATTAAAATTTATAAAAACTTAGTTTCTAGTCTAAATTAAACGATTGAAGATTTTTGTCGGGGAATAAAGCTGTTCAATAATGCAAACCAGAACATTTGAATGAATTGAAAATAATGTTAATTATGTACCAGTGTAATTTAAGGAAATTAAAGATTTATTGTACACCTCGTGGTGTAATGGTCATCGCATTTGAATACCATGCAAAAGGTCTTGGGTCCGATTCCCCACATGGTTGGTATGAAATATTTATTAAAAACGGTGTTTTTACGCCAGAATATTAAGACTGATCATCTTACCTTCATGTGACAAAAAACGCAATATATGCTACGATAGGTGCGGAAAGGAAATGATAAAGATTTATTCTTTAAGTATCATAAAACGTCTATCTGAGAATATTGATGTTTCTGTTAATAATTTTGTTAAAAAAAAATTAAAAAATTGTTGGTTATTTTTTATTATTTTGATTTTAGAGACCAGAAAGCCTAAGTAGACCTAAGTTCGAATTGTTCTGAACGCTTTCGCGAGCGCAGAGAAAGATTTACCTACAAAATACGCTTTAAAATGTTATCTACGCTCGCAAAAGCATTCAGAATGCCACCCCCGATCGTTCTTATCTCCTAAAACTTGTAAAAAAAAACTACTTAATTAAAAAAATAATACTGTGAACTCTGAAGGTTGCCTACTTAAGCGAAAGTTTGTCTCTGATAAATAAATAATAACAGAAAACCAATCAATTTTATTGATACGGAAATAATTTATAACTCAGAACTGGCAATAATATTGCGTTAAGAGTTTATTACCTTAATTTATTTTAACATTTTTTTTAAAAAACGTGATTTTTTCTTTCAAAAATTAATAAATCTCTTACTGGATTTGGATTTACATATGAAATTAGTGTAAGGACCATATTTATATAAATAATTATAAAAGTACAGCTTTTGGCGATAATTTTTGTTATTGATAAAATGAAATCAAGCTTTTGCATTTTAACTTTTTACCGAAGGTCAAATTCATTTTTCTTTTCTTTTTCTTAAATATGTATTTTTTCCCTTTTTTCTTTCCTTGGTTCCTCTTTCTCTCTCCTTCCAAACACTGTATTTGATCCCACATTCCTCATCATTAAACTTTTAGCAATAAATCTATTCTTAATACTTTGGTTTTAAATTAGTTATAAAAATTTTATGTTTTTGCCATATTTATAATGCTATTTTGTTTTATTCTAGTAGTAATAACAACTAATTGCGAAATTTGTAAACATATGAAAACACTTAACCCATATTTATGTCATTATTTGTATAAAATCACTCTGGTCTGGCGACCTTACGTACAGCAACCCGTCTTCTCATCGTGTGATGAAAAGAGTAAATAACGCTGCAACAATATTATATAGTAAAAAATATAAGACTTTTGTATCCGTAGAAATATTTGTGCCTAATGGTATAACTACGAAAATAGAGTTGAATAATCTAGTATCTAAAAGTAGCGACACACAATGATCGCTGTCAGATTCCATGGTATTATTAGTCCACCGGGTAGCGCAGCGGCAGGGGGAATCCTCAGGTATAGGGAGGTGTGACGTCACCGACCACCGACCACCAGCCCTTCACCTGCGCCGCTACCTTGTACCGTCGCTTCCTCTTGCACCGTCAAAATAACAAGTAGAACAGCTATTAATAACGCGTGTGTAAAACTCTTAACACCGCCGCGGGCCGAGAAGGGCGGCGCGGGGCGGGGGTGGGGCGCGCGGTGGGCGGCGGCGGCGGGCGGCAGTCACAGCGGCGCGCGCGCGAGCACTGGCCGCCCCGGACCACCGCGCTCCGAGCGAACCGAGTGCCACCAGCGACCGTGTCGGGCCAGCTATGCGCCTTCCGGCGGCCGTGGAGTAGCAGTTACAGTGCACCGGAGACGCACCACAGCGCGGACTGAGCAAATGAGCCGCGGCACCCGGCCGCGCGTTTCTACAGCCAGGCGGAGGCACGGGGCCCCGCGGCATGGCGGACGACAGGAGGAGGGCGAGCGGTGAGGACCGCAGGCGCTCCAGCGTGGACCCCGACGCCATGGGCAAGGCGCGGCGGCCTCGCAAGCCCACCAAGGAGCGCTGGCTCCTCACGCGCAAGACCTGGAAGTACATGGCGGATGCCGGCCGCCGCCTCATCCCCGAGGGTGCCCTCAACCGCCCCGAGGACGTGCCGAAGATCGAGGCCTACTTCCAGGAAGTCTGTCAAAAGGAACCCAAGTTCCTTCTCTGGAGGAAAAGCTCGTACCCCGGCGCCGTCGGCTTCCGGCCGCACCGGCGACGGACGAGAACCAAAGGAGGCTCCTACAGACAGGCCAGCTCGGCGGACGAGGCCGAAGAAGTGACTCCTCCTAAAAAACAAGTGGGAAACCTTATAATCACCCAAACATCCGGGGGTAGGTTTGACGTTAGCAAGTTGAAAAAAGATTTCCTCGAAGCGTCTTCTTCGAAAGACCCGAAAGCGGCTTTGAAAAACTCGGGGGCCCCCGCGGAAGACCCTGATCAAAAAGAGCTTATCGATATGATTCAAAAATATCTAAACGTACAAGACAAGCCACCTCCTCCACCGGGTCAGCCTGGATTTAACTACCAGGACTTGATAGACAAACTTCAACAGCATTTGGCCTTGGTATTTGGAAAGCAAAATGAGAGAGAGCGGAGATCGACTGGAACTCGAACTTCTTCTTCCCAACATGAAGGTGATCCTGTGCAAAGGTCTTTACTCGATACCCTAAGTAGGTATTACAGCCGTTCTCCCAATAGGGATCACATCATTCAGGATTTATTAACTGATAGAAAATTATTAAAAAAGCTGTACTACGACTTGCGTCAAACAAAAGGCTTTCGGGGTAGCAGAACTAATCTCAGTTCTAGCAGTAGTACTGGCATGATGCCGCAATGGCGTACTTCACTCCATCAAAATAGGAGAGATGAAGAATACGAAGAAGAGAATGACGAAGATTACAACGAAGTTCAATGGGATCGTTCTAGATCCGGTCGCGGCATAGGTAGTCCGCCACCTTTAGTCGAAGTACAAGGTGAGATGGGTGACCGATTTTCCGAATCGGGCATTCAAACGGATCCAATTCTAGAGATAACGCTCCGTGCACTGCGCTCCGAAGCCGTGGAAAGAAAGCGCCAAAAACTGTTGGACGAAGAAGAAGCTTTAAAAGAAATAGCAAAGCCAGACGATAAAAAATCGCCAAGGCGTCGCAGCAGCGTTGATCACGACGACGTATCTCAATCCGTCAGTGACACGATTAAGCGATACTTACGCATGGCCAGAAAAAAGAGTGTGGACGCTGACAAAGCCGACAGGTTCAAGCGGATTAACTACGACAAGAACTTGCGTAATATTAAGCCGCGTGGCGAGATCAGTAAACCCGGGGACGATGACGGTTTGCACAAGGGTTGCCAGACGGACGAAGAGTGGTTGGATACATTTGACGGTGCGGAAGCAGCGACCCCGGACAAAGGTTCTGGGTCGTTCTTTTCGCACCTGCTTCACGGGCGCGACAAGCAGCAGGCTGGCAGCGCGCCCGTGACAGTGAGTTCATCTCCCACAGGTGGGGGCAGCATGCAGAAGTCGCGCTCGTCCAGCAGCGTGGTGCAGCACGTGAGCAGGAAGATCTGGAGGACGCGCAGCAAGAGTCGAGGGCCGCCCTTACAGCCCTCCACGTGGGTCCCGCAGGTCAGTTTACATTCCATATTTGTTAAATCTAGCAATATTTTTTTCATATTTTCACACTTCAAACTCACAAAACAATAATATCACCGACCCAATTTTTTTTTTTAAATTTATGTATGGCATTTCTTCCATTTACATATCATGTTATTAAACTGTATTTAGACACATAAATGTGATAGAAGGTGCCCTTGAGGTGATTTTCACAAAAATGGCGCTTTATAAATTATCCAAAATAAATAGACGGAAAAGAAATAAATAAATTCTCTATTAGGAAGAGCGAATAGCCATTTTGCCGAATTTGAGAAGATTGAGATTCTTGATTTATTCAACGACTCAGCTCTCCGCTACAAACGGAAGCTGAGTCTCATTTACAATAATAATATTTAACCTTTTTTAACAATATTTAGCCTTGATTAATAAAATTAGCCTCAATTAATAATACTTAGACTATTTTTGAAAAAAATATTTAAAACAAACACAAGTAGAGTCATGCGTTAAACATATTCTTGTCACATTTTGCTGTCCTGTCAGAAATAGTATTATATATTGTGTTTTGTACGTGTAATTGGTGCTGTGCTAGGCTTTTGTTTTTTGTAATAACACTGTAATTATACTTATTGGATACATTTGTTTACAATAATAAACTTATATTTAAAAAAATAAAAAAAAATAAACATTAAATCACATCTACATATTCTGTACTTTTTTTATACTACATGGTGATTTTAAACAGAATGAGACCCAATATAATAACTAAGAACACTGTACAATTTATAAATATTTTAACCAGATGTTTTTAAGTTAATTTCCTTAATATTTATATGGTTTACAAACAATGAAAAATAATACATAATATACAGAAATATTTCACTAATAAAATACACTTCTTATTTTTCATCAATTACATATAAACACCAATAAAATACATATTTAAATTACAACACAAATTATTCAAATGGAAATGAAATAATGGTAAAAATTAATTCATTAATACAAAATACGTCTTGTATACACATGTTAACATTAATAAAATAAAATATTTTTTTAAAAAAAATCAATTTTATTTATTAAAAGAAAACAACAACCATTATAATAAATAATAAATATTTACAAATAAACCAAAATTATAGGTTAATCATAGTTTTGTATGCATTACTAAATACAATGTCAAAAAAAGGTGGAAAAGGCGTACATTTAAAAAGTCACTTCGCATCATTCCACATGTAAAAAAATAATATGATAATAATGAAATAATAAAAATAAAAAGTTTTTTATTTACTCACACTTAAAAATCCTTTCGCCGGCGGATTCATACGGAGTAACCCCAGATTAGCCTTCCCTCCTTTCTTCTTTCAAACAAGAGAAAATATTTAAAATATTTAAGTGTACAAAAATAAAATATTAGGTAGATACAGTTAGATTAAATAAAAATGATTATTTTCAATTAGAGTTCTAGCGTTTTCTTTCAATTTGTTTAGAGTAAGGAAATATATATAGATTTCAGTAAAAAAATTGTTTAAATTATTTAGAATTCTGGGTTATGACATTAGCTCTTTCGTGATTTTGTCGATAATGCTTATTTTAGACTTCGATAATTTACGAATCTCGACTTTTGTGCAACTATCGTAAATAGTTTTACCCCGCATTCGTCTGAGAGATCGCATTTCAACAGCAAGCCTACATTCATCCTTGATTCCATACTTCGCACCGATAGGCACTTGCAACATTGGACATATCAAACTCCAGGTGACAGGCCTGCCAACACAGAGACGCAACACGGAACTAATGACCAGAAACCTCAAACAGACACTCTCCGACCACCATTGATTCCGGTTACCTTTAAAACGACATTGTTAACCACTTACAATATTTAACGTTAAATTGTTCCAATTTCCACTTTTGGGTTTATACAGTATTATTCGGTGTTCATTCGTTATATTTAATTTAATTTTATGTCGGTTAAGTTGTAAATAAAACTCCAGACAAAATATGTAAGTTGAAATCTTTTATTTTATACACGCCACCTTGCAACCAAACATTTGGTAAAATAACAAATCTAAACAACTATCATAACCACACGAAACAGATTCCATTACACACCCATACACAAGGGATGCCTACAAAAATAAGCATCTAAGTTTATATATACAAAATATTAAAACAAGCAATACTTAAATAAAAATAAAATACAAATGAAATGCACTTATCCAATCATAAACGCATTAAACGATTGTTATTTTTGTCGAAATTTAATGCAGAGCTCATAATATCAGAATAACTCTCCAATCTATTTTACAGATCATAAAATTTCTATTTAATGACTTCTAAACTGAAATATTAGATAAACAGTCGTTAAAAACGGTCCCATACAAACCAAGCTAAATAAACGTGTTAAATTTCCAAAGCCAATGTTCCAGTCACTTTAAAGAATGACTTAGTTTACGATCTTGTCAAATGTTTTTTAGTAACGATCATTCAATTCTTACATGTATTAACTGTGTAATTTTGGTGTCAAATTAAAACGTTTTACCCATAGTAGTTAACAGGGGCGAATCGTCAAAATAAGCGATGATACACAGCTTACCATTATGTTTTACTTTCGATAGTATTTTTTTATAGTAAATATGTTTATGGGGAAAAAAAACAAACAATTGTTTTTTATTATAAATCAACACCACCGTTTGTATCATCCTACAAAAAATATCTATGAAATGCGCCCAGCGCCCAGCCGGTTCTTAGTAAACGATGAAACTAGCCGATTACCTCAGCTTATTTCACCACACAAAAAAGTACACCATAGTTTACATCTTTAACCCAAGTCAGCTTTTTTAGTACTAAAAGAAGCATGCAGATTACAAATATTATTTGAAGATTCTTTTTTTGGAAACTAGTATTTCGAACATTATTTCCGAAGTACTATTTTTCTTTGATAGGATACCGTTGATATTTTATGTATCTTATAGGACATGTGGCGTTCGCAGTGGCCGTTTTTGGCATTATTTGTTTTAAAAGGAATCGGCCAGTGCTCAGTGTTAACAGTTACTGCTGAATGTCATTGTGGTATTGGTTAATAAACTTTTGTATGTGTGCACGGGTATTGTATTAAAATAGTGTAGAAAGAAGCTACGTAGTACGTATATCGCGTGGTTAAAAATAATTGTTGTTTGAGTTGATTTTCACAGAAGCACAGTAAAAATAGTCACATATAATTATTTTACTTACATATTATGTACTAATATGTAAGTACAAATTAATTAACGTTTTTTGTAGATTACCTAAAAAATAAATCACGGCTCGCCATTGGTAGTTAAGTGTTCTTAAATCCAAAGTAGGAAAAAAGTTACATTAAGAGGATTCGCTGACTGACTTTTCTTATACAAAAGTACTCCTGTGTTTTCTCCCTGGATTGAAGAGCGATTTTTTTACACGCTACGGTTTTCTTTACAAATGTTTTTAAAATTGAAATCTTAAGTCATAAAAATGATACAGCTATAAAATAATATTTACTTAATACTAGATCAAAAATTATGTCAAACTTATAACTAACAATGTAAATTGCTTACTAAGAGCAGCCAGCAAAAAGCCTTACCAATACTCTACAGACAGACTTTTTACATAATTTCCAGTCTAGACATAAGACAAATATACATAAAGACAATTTTAAGACATTTCCATCAAAATCCTGACAGACATAATGACGGACAACAAATTTACGACACTAGGCAAAGACAAAAGACAATACTTCTGCTCCCAAAGAAAAAAACAAATTACGGACAAAGGCATTATACTTTTCTGGCCCCTAAGCTATACAACTTTTTAAGCAAGGACATATTGGCGAACAAAATGAAAAACAATATTTTCAAAGCTAGAGTACATAAATGGATTGCTAAAAAGACTAGACAGGAAGCTGAGGAATATGTTTCATATATAAGAATATAATTATAGTTTCTTGAAAATCCTTTTTCGTTTTATTGATGTAGATATGTTTTAATTTTTAATTTTTTAATTTCTTTTAAATTTTTACACAATTGATGTGAAATTGTGTACAATTATGTATAAATAAAAAATACACTGACACTCCGGAACGTGCATGTGGGCCAGTGGAGTGTCTATATCCATAAAAATATATATATATTGAATGTACCTACCTATTGTATAGACATTTTTGTTAACTATGTATTTGTATTGTATTTTATATTGGATTAAATAAATAAATAATGTGCCTTAAGTTACATTACTGGACAATCGAAATCGAAAAATAAAAAATTAAATGTTTGTGCATAAGAAATATGCCCATGTTAATTTAAAATAAAAGTGAAAAAAAATGTATGGCATTTATTACATTACATTTGCATTAAATTAAAATAAAAGTGAAAAAAAATGTATAGCATTTATTACATTACATTTGCATTAAATTAAAATAAAAGTGAAAAAAATGTATGGCATTTATTACATTACATTTGCATTAAATTAAAATAAAAGTGAAAAAAATGTATAGCATTTATTACATTACATTTGCATTAAATTAAAATAAAAGTGAAAAAAAATGTATGGCATTTATTACATTACATTTGCATTAAATTAAAATAAAAGTGAAAAAAAATGTATAGCATTTATTACATTACATTTGCATTAAATTAAAATAAAAGTGAAAAAAAAATGTATGGCATTTATTACATTACATTTGCATTAAATTAAAATAAAAGTGAAAAAAAATGTATAGCATTTATTACATTACATTTGCATTAAATTAAAATATCCACCATTGACATGTCACGATTGCGTTTTTTTTGTTTATTTAAAAAAAAAAAAGGTTTTTTTGTTTTGCCTTTATAGAAGCTAGAACTATCCAAAAACCCATAAAAGCACCACCGCCGTCTTTGGATGAACGGTATACAAAAATGATAACTATTTTTTTTTAGAGCAAAGCGTGCCAACTTAACTTTCTGACAATAATTCATCCATAACAAAAAAATTAAATTGGTTTAGTTTTGGGGCAGAGTAACGAAAATGCAAAATCTTGGTTTTGTGGATTTTAGCTAGGCATAATCAGTCCGACTTGCAATTGTCATTTTTGCACTGTATTCGGGGAGCCACATTCAAGTGACTAAAAAACCATTCATAAGTACCTATTCATCAAACCGCTCTCTTGACGCGTCCTTTTAAATCTGAAAAACAAAGAATTAAGTATAGGTTACGCATTAAATTTTAAAAACAAACAAATGATCACATCACTCGTTGAAATTTAAAAAAAAAAAAAAACAGTGACTTTTTTATTTTTTTATATTTTGAATCGACTATTAAAACTAAGCCCAATTTGTATGTATCTTATTATCAGCGATACGATTTTTTAATGTTTTGTATTCTGAAATAGCTTTGCGTGTGACGTCAGATGTTCTCTTCCGCTTATTCTCGATCAGTTCTGCCCATAGGTCCATTCACGACAAGCAACCGAAAAGCTTACATATGAACAGGAAACAGTGTGTAAAGTGGCCACTTTAACCAGCCATTGACAGATCATAAGACTGTAGATGCTAGACTTCTATATTACCTTCTCTTCAATGTTCTTCATCTCCGTTGTAATATGTTAACTAATTAGATGTTTCTCGAAAATGTATCTAAAATGATTTTGATAAAAAATGAACTACTTTGAACGACTTCAATGAGCCAACAAGAGTGTTAAGATACATTTATGGTTACCAGAAAAACTACTGTAAAGAACTTTGAGATGTCACAGGCGAAAGTAATTTCAAAA